>NW_008665881.1:3037-15484 GCF_000695815.1 Acanthisitta chloris
GTTGGGGAAGAGTGTACAGGTCAGTGGGTAAATCTAACCTACCTGTCCCTGGGCCAGCAGCAGTTAGTAAAGAAATCCTCAGAGAGAAACAAGACAATTTGCCAGTTTAAAGCTGTTGCAGACATGGACTTTGTGCCACCTCGTTCAGTGACTGCTGGAGGTGTCTGTGGCCTCTGCCAGCTGCAGCAGTGAGCACACTGTCACTGTGCTGAGGGGGACTCACACCTGGAATGGCTGTTTGGTTACAGAGGAATCACCTGCACAGCTCAGGGGCCCTGGGGGATGCTGCACACACCGAGGAGATGGCACTCAGGTCCACCCAGGGCTCAAGGTGCCTCCACTTCTCTTGGACAGTCAGTGCTGATCCCTCACCTGGAGCAGCACAGCAGGGCCACAGGAGCTGTGGCCACACGACTGCCACCACCCAGCCCTGTACAGCAGGGCAGAGGACAAACAGAGCTCCAGCTGCAGGTGTCTCTGGCTCCACACTTGTCACCTCTTCTGTTCCCCTCAGCTGTGCCTGGGGAGAGGGAGGCACACTCCTGCTCCTGGCCGAGGGAGCATGACCCATAGTATTCCCTCCCTCCCAGCCATGCAGTGGAAGTAAAGCAATGCCTAAAATCTTCTGGTTTCACATCCCTTTTCCTAAGGCCCCTGCAGAGCTTCCCACGTGGCAGGCACTCGTGTTGGAGCTAAAGTCAGGTCACAGTTTAGGTAAGAGAAACCCAGTAGGCACAAGCTTGCTGAAAGCCACATCTTGAAAACTTGAGTTGGTGACAGTAACCCAAAGAGATTTTAATGATGAATACTTGCAGAAATGAGAACAAAACATGTAGTCCACTACTTCAGAGCTGCTTGTGATCATGTTGGGCCAGGCTTCTCCGTGAGCTCTGCTAAACTTCCGGATCGGTACTGGACGTTCGGATACTGTCCCTCAAAGGTGTGGAGTGGCCGAGGCAGGACTGGACCTGTGCACTCCCCTCCACTCATCAAAGCTTGTCATCTGTCATTTCTAGGAACTGAGCGTAGACATCCCTCGAGCATTCCCCTTTTTGGTTGAACAAGAACTTGTAGTAGCTGCCATCTGCACAGATTGCTGCAACACAAACAGGCAGGGTCAGCTGCACTGGGCCACGGGTGTCCTGTTCTTCAGCTGTGGCTTAACCTGCTTTGTGCTCACACAGCACCCAGAGCTGCTCTGCAGGCACCCAGTGGCCACCAGTGCATGCTGTGCCAAGCCTCGTGCCTCCCACCCTAGGCAGAGTGAGCAGCCAGAGCTGACAGAGACATGCAGCCTTGTCTCAGCAGTGTTCCCTCCAGCCCCAGGGCAGCACAGTTCAAACCCTGGTCCTCCAGCCAGACCCTGAGGACACCTCCATCACTCACCTATGACAGCGTTTGGCTCTGTTCCAAAGGCACAAATGCACGGAGAGCCTGAGGGAACCTGAAATTTGGAAAAACTCCATTTGGAACTGAAGTATTTGGGGAGGAAGGTGGCAGAGGCCAAACTGAAAGAGAAAAAAAAAAAAGACATCTTTAGTGATGTGTGGACTAGAGTAGATTCAGAACTGCTGCTGTGATTGAACAAGTCCCAGGGTTCACACTATTCTTGATTGGCTTTGACTAAGTACCAGGTAACTTGGACTATTGCCCTTCTTGGCAAGGGTGATCCTGCAACTACCTTTATGCCTTTAAAGTGACTGCAAAAACTGCCAAAAGGGTTTTTTGGTAGAGGAAAGTGTCCACAAAGTATGTTTGTGCAAACACCCACTCACCCACCCTGCCCCTGGCTGGAATGCTACAGCTCCACAAAGGACAGCAGGAACTTGGCACTTCCTACAGAGTCCTAGATCTGCAGCTTCACTCCAGCCCAGCAGACACATCTTGCCACCTCCAGCAGAGCTGAGATTGCTACTGTGTGACACAAGCAGCGTTTTACATACTGTTGAAAGCTCAAGGCCCTCCCAGCACCTTCCCAGTGCTTCAGAACAGCTCCACCCCTACCTTGACTGCTTATTTCTTTTAGGGTCTTCTGCAGCAAAAATGTGCACTGTGCCGTGGTCGCTGGAGACGCAGATGAGGGAAGCATCCTGGTTGAAGTTAATACTGCAGAGAACACAGACAGCTGCAGTGTTTCTCCTGGGACAGCCCCACAGCCCCCAGTGGACACAGTTCTGCTGCTGCACCCATCCAGCAGCAAGTGTTAACAGCTCCTCCTGGGAGAATGAGCTCAGAACAGGGCCTGGAATGTCAGGAGCAGCCACAGCAGCACACCCTGACACAGACACCACCAGTGTGGGGCCACTGCATCCCTTCTGCTCCGAGTGGGCAGAACGTGCAATGCTGGAATAGGAGTTTCCCTGCTCCTGGGAGAGTCACAGCAGGACTCACCCCAGTCCCTGTGAGCAGTGTCAGGCTGCACTGGGGCACTGCCCAGCTATCAGGGGGAAGTGACAGCATTCCCCAGGGACAGCAGCCCCCAGCTCCCACCTCTGCTGTAGGAGCCATGGCCTGGCAACACCCATGGCTCTGTGCCAGGCTGTGCCCTGTGCCAGGCTGCACACAGCTGCCACCTCCAGCCTTCCCCTCACCACAGTGAGCCCGGGGCAGCCCCAGGAGCTCTGTGTGCCACAGCAGCACACCTGGCCTGTGCTGTGCCAGGTGTGCCTGTGCTCTGCTGTTCACCAGGTGCCCACAGGAAGGCACAGCAGACACAGGTGAACGTACCAGTATATGTTGGCTGCTTGTGATCCTCGTCGTAGCTCCTGGATTAAATGCCCTGATGAAGTATCAAATATTCTAATTAGGGTCCCCTGGAAAAAGAATCAAGCACTGTATTAGGAAAGGCAGAAGACTCTACACCTGCAGCACGGCCCTGCACACACCAATGGGGTTTTCTTCTTGCTAGATTTGAGAACCTCTCTTAATTTGGGGGAAGAACATTGATTTACTACCACCAGCACAATGTTACAGTGCTTTGGTGTACAATATTGTCACTTAGCAACTCAATTCCCTAAGTTTCAGTTCCGTTCCAAGGCCCTAGCACAGCCCTGGCCCTTGTCACTTAGCAACTCAATTCCGTAAGTTTCAGTTCTGTTCCAAGGCCCTAGCACAGCCCTGGCCTTGTTGTGCAGACACTGGAGTAGGCTGGGGTGGTGTGCCCAGGCTGAGTCACTCCTGCCTTGCTCCCTGCAGTCAGTACTCTGATTACCACTGTGACATTCTTTCCCACAATGTATCCTCAGGCTGTGGCTGGTCTTGTCTTACAGTTAGTTCAGTTGACATCATCTCAAAGAATCAGTTACCTAGCACACTCTCATGGTCTGTACTGATCCAAATCTGAGACCCCTCAGTCAGTCAGGTGACAGAACAGTGCACTGGGACACTCCTTCAGCTGGAGCAGACCCAGCTCAACAGCAGAGCTGCAGGATTAATCAGTGTCTCAAAGTCATCAACGAGCCAGTGGTACTTTCCTCTGCTGAAGAATGGGTGTACAGTGTGGTGCATATCACCTGCAGCTCTCCAGTCACACACCAGAAAGTAACAGAACCCAAGCAGAGAAAGATTCTGCTAAACTCAGCTTCGTTTTGATGTAAGACACAGGCTTGAGATGTTTGCTGACAGGGTGCTCAAACTCCTGGTTTGGTTGGAAAATAAAAGCTGTTTGAACTTCTTCTCTATGCAAAACATGGAGTGTCTTAATACAAAAGCAGCAGATTATGATTCTATTTAGCAACAGAGTTGGCAGCTTTAAGAACTCTGTTTAGGAGACATACAGTCATTAAGCTTAGTTAGGAGAGACTGTGGCTGCATTTTCTTTTTTAAGCTGTTTGAGTGACAGGCTGGGCAGGAGAAACCATTCCAAAGAGAGGCTCATTGGATTAATTTAGCTTGTCCTTGAGAAACTCATTTTGGTGGAGTGGAAGAAGGCAGAGAGTGCTCCTCTTGCCTCAGGGAGTCAGGTCCATCTGCCTGACATTCCTCTGGGAGAGGAGTGCCCTGGATGCCCCTGCTGTGGTCCCCGGTGGGTGGGGGGGGGAAAGGACAGGTCTGTGTCTTGCTTTGCCTCAGGTGTGCCTCAGCCCAGCCCAAAGGCAGTTGTACTGCCCCAGCTGCAGGTTTTTGGCTGCTCAGTCCCCACACAGCAGCTGGTGGGGGTGTGAGAGGAGGGGGCAGTGCACACCCTCCTGCTCTGTGAGAGGCTGAGCTGGAGCACACTGAGGCCCTCTGGCCTGAGAGGGCTACTTGCAAATACTTCTTTAACCAGCGGGCTTGGAGTGAATTTAAGCAGATGTGCTGGTTTCAGCTGGGATGGAGTTAATTTCTTCTCGGTTTGGAATAGAGAATAATGTTGATAACACACTGATGTTTTGGTTAAAGCACCACAGCAGAAAATCATAAAGGTTAAAGAATGCAAATAGGCTCCCCCTGCTTCTCTTGAGGTAACAGTATCAACCAAAGAACACATGACAGACAAGAGCTGCCTGGGCAGGTCTTGTTCTTGTTCAGATGTCACTGCCACAGCTGACACACAGACAGCACCTCAGGCACAGCCCTTGGCTGTGGCAGTTTGGGTGTCCCAGAGGAGCACAGAAGAGAAAGACAGACTAAGAATGCACATTTCCCTGACAAATTTTCCCGTTAGGTATTTCCCTGTCTTATGTGACTTCCCACTTTTGAAGGACTCACTGCAGCAGAGCACAGAACAAGGCAGAGGCAGGGACATCCCTCTTACTTTTTCTGATGCTGTGGCAATCCTTGTTCCCTGCAGGTTTAACGCGATGCAGCTCAGGACTCCCTCGTGGGCTGGGATGTCCACGGGAGGCTTCTCCGTGTTAGCCAGATCCACAATCTGCACGTGCCCGGTGTGTGTCCCAGGAAATGCAAGAAGAGAGTTATTACTATTTGGACAAAGGACACACAGACCTGAAAGACAAAACAAAAACAAAAAAAAAGAGAGGATTGGATCATTTCCATAACCCAGCGAGGCTTTCTAATGTAAGTTTCTAAAGTAACAGTGATTTCAGCATAGCAAACACACATGGAGTATATCAGTCTCATTTTAATGGCTAGTGCAGCATCCCAAACCAGGGTCCACCCCTGGGTGCAGAGCACAGAGAAACAAGGGAGTGGTAGGATTTTAACTTGCTCCCTTCACCTTATTTTAAAGTAACCTAGTTGTGCTTATCCAGAATTTGGGTGTTTTCAGTCCAGCTCTGTCAGTCTGTGGCAGCAAAGCTATTTAAAACAGAAATTACTAAGTCTCCTTAGCAGTTCAGAAAGGCTAAGAGTTTACCAGAGGTGATAGCTGAGTTTCTCCTCCATCAGTAAAACTGACCACTATTAATTCCTGTTTGCACTTGGTTCTTACAGCACTGCACCTTTCTCTTTGTAATGTTTTGTGGCCCATTTAAGGCAGATCACCCCAATCCCAGGTGCTGTGCTGGTGCCAGGTGAATTCCTGCAGCCTCAGCCACAGCAGCAGAGCACTGGGAGGGCAGCACAGGAAACAACCTGCTCCTGCTGCATCCTCTGCCTGTCACAGTCCATGTGCCAGGGCTGTGTTCAGGCCACACTGCCCAGACAGGCTTGAAAACCTCCAGAGATGGAAACTCCACTCCTACAGAACCTCCTGGTGGAGAAAACACCTTCCTGCTGTCCAGGCTCATCCTCCCAATACACTGAGCATGGCCAACACCTCTCATTCCACTGTCTGGCACCATCAGGAAAAGTTTGGCTGTGTTACTCCCTCAGGTCACTGCCAGCCCCAGCTGCAGAGCTCTCACTGCAGCACAGTAAGTGCTTAATGACTTACTACAGACCTGACTGAGGCAGCTGAAGATAAATGGCATGTCAAGGGCAGAATAAACTTGTCTCCATCCCCCAGCCCACGAGCCCAGCTAACCTTTAGGGTTGTAGCAGGTTTCAAAGACGTGCAGCTGGTGGGGATTGTGTGTGAATGTGAACACTTTAATCATCGAGTCCAAGACGACCACGATTCTGAAACAGACCACAAGCTCCTGTGACTTGGGGTGGGCAAAACAGGGACACAGATACTCAGACCTGCAGAGGCTTTCAACTGGTTTAAGAGCTGTGTCCTTCCTGCCCTCCCCCACAGCTGACTCCCAGCCTTGCAAAACACCACACACAGATAAGCCTGCAAAGCACTTTCATCCAGCCCACGCATACACAGGCTCCAGCTGTTCACAGCTGCTCCTGCTCTAGGGATCTGCTGGAATTCCCTTCACACTCATCCATACCTAGGAAAACCAGCCAGCAGGAGCCACAGGAGAACACCTCCCTGCACTGGGGGGCCAGGAAGCCTTGCAGGCTTTTCACCAAGGTTTCACATACCTGAGCTGTGAACTGTTTACACCCAACACTTGCCCCCAGAGCCTGTTTTACCTGTAAGTGCTGGTGTTACAGCAGGATCTTGTCCTTTCCACACGCAGCTGGAAATGAGCAAGAGCAGTGTACAAAGCCACACTGGGTGTTTGAACCCTTCTGCTGTACCTACCTGTCCCTTCGCAGCTTCACTGCTTTGACTTCTGTAGAAAACTCTATCTCAATGACAGTTTTCTTCTTCAGGTCATCCCAGATCATGACTACAACAGTGCAGAGATTGTGTTAGATCATGAAGGCATATCAAGAGATCCACACTGTATCCCTCAGAACAACTTCTACTTCCCCAGAAGGCTGATCAAGAGGGGCAGCCAGTGGCTAAGCACAGCAGACAGACATCCTGCTACCCAGAGGGCACAGAGCCACTATATTAACCCCCTCATTCACACTGACTTGTGCAGGCAGGAGCTGGGACACTTCAGCCACAAAAAGTGACAAGGAAAATACATTTTCCTACAGAAAAGCAGCTTTTTCTCTGAGGGTTATCATTAAAGAATTAATGCAGCAGTTGAAAAAAGCAGCATGTTTTCCTACAAAGCTTGCCAGCCGAGGATCTTCCCCCTCTGGCTGCTGGGACAGAGTCTCCTTGCAAAGTTGGCCCTGAGAAGGTCAGTGGGTCTCAGAGACAGTCACTGCAGGTACCAATTGCACCACAGAGACTTACACCTGCTGCAACATCCCTTCACCCAACCCCCAGAGCATCCAGCCCCAGCTCAGGGTGTGGTTTGGGAGTTCTCCAGGCAGTGTCACCCACGTGCAGGGACCATCCCTGGATCTCACCTTTGTTGGGTGGATACTTCGGCTTTTTTCCTCCACCCACTAGTGCTAAGTAGTTGCAACGAAACAACATTTCCACATGGCCCACACCACCTTCTAGAAACTCTGGAAGACAAATATTTTATTTGGAATTGTCAGAACCTGTGAAACGCCGTTTAGTTTTTACCACTGTTACCAGAAAAGCTCATGTTATCCAGCACATTTCTCAGGCACATGGGAAGAGCAGCACCTTCCTACCCTAGCTGCCCTTAGAAACCAGAGGTGGTGGATTCCTTGAAAGTTCTTCATACTGGAGCAGTAAAATCCTGGATTTCATACAAGCCCTTGTGGTTTCTTCAACAGCACTTCTGAGTGCTGTGTTTCCTTCCTGTTGTGCTTGGACACTACCCTGTTCTGCACCAGATCCTCCTCTCAACTCCATTTAAAGCAAAGCAGCACATTTTGTTGTAAAGAGGTATTATCACCGTGACAAAAAGGCCTAAGGTATTTGCAAGTGATAACCTGGAGCAATCTAAGAATGTGCAATGTGTTTTGAGGCTATGTTAGAGCACTGAACCACTGTACAGTTCTGACAGGTGATGCCTGGATGGGAACTCCGTGGAGCTCCTGGATGTGAGACAGACAAGCTGGGGCTGCAGTGGTTGAGACTTGGTTTCATACTGGGTTACAGAAACCAATCAGTGGACAGGCTGCAGCTGGGAGTACCTCAGGCAGGTTTAAACCTACAGGAATGACAAACAAGATCTCTCTGTGTACCTACACAGCCAGCTCAGTCTGAGCTCTCAGAAACCACAGGGAAAAGACAATCTGACTGGTAAGAAACTCTGCACAACAGGAGTCCTGGAAGTACCTCCATCCAGAGCTACTGGCAGGGAGAGTTTTGACAAGGAACTCCACAGGGATTCAGGCTGCATCCTGATCCTTTGAGCACACTGTCACAGGTGACAGCCCCAAGACATGCTGCTCATGGAAGAATTTACTGTCAAGAGCAGAAAATAGTTTGTCATCTCTGGCCATGTGAACAGTGACTAAAATCCTTTACAGCAGAAGAAAGTGAAAGTGTGCCTGGTTTCACAGGAATTGCTGATTAAATCTCTTCTAGCAGCACAGGCTGGAAGTGCTGGGAAACCTGTTTAGCATGGCAGCTGGTTTCCTATATTTAGGGCTGGAATCACACGGCTCACTTTCAGTTTCCCTTATTTCGACTTGGTTTTGTTTGTTTTCTGGTCAAAACTTGTTAACACAGCTCAGCTAGTGACTTCTGTCAGGACATGAGAGTGGGTTCACTGCATCCAGATCCCTTCAGGTTTCTGAGGCATACAGAGATTTAGAGGTCTGAGCTCTCGGTGTTCTTGCAGACAATAGTCTGAGTATGGGCAATGTTATGTTCAGATGTCCAGGAGGAGTTTGCTGCCACAGGGATCATCCAGCTCACTGCACAAGAGCAGAATGACCTCTCCGGGGGGAGCATACCTCCTCCTACTGTGAATAACCAGGCAACTCCTCTCCTGCTCAGGGCTACAAACATCAGCACCAGCCAGCACAACTCTGCCAGACAGTGAGACAAATTTCTCACAGCCAACTGTGCAAATTAACAGCACTGGGACACCTGACCAGGCAGTGGCACAGTGAGAGTCCCTGGGGGATCAGCAGGGATTGCCTCCCCTGGGGCTTTATTCAAAGCCTTCCAGGGGTGGAACAGTGAAAGCTGAGCAAGGATCAGTCAGGAAAAAACGAGGAGGCTGAACTTCCAGCAGAGACCAGCATGGTGCAATAAGTAAGTGTTTTACCTTGTTTCTCTTTTTCTTTGAGTGGATCTGCATTATAAACTCGGAATCCATTTTCCATTCCACATGCAAAGCATCCTGTGGTAAAAAGCACACGTATATACACAGATATATAGTAATTGCCAGATACACTTGAGAAGGAAGCAAGAGCCAGAGGGTTAGGAGAGCATTACTTGGCAGCTGCATGGTCACACTCGAGCTGAAGAGCACTCACAGGCTCTGTTAGTGATGGCAAGTGCAAACCTTTCAGAGAAGTTGTCCTCTACGCTGGCCTGGTGGAAAGGTCTTGGTATTGTTTTTAGACAGGTGAGAAAACAATGGAAGGAAGGGAAACCAATTCCCAACCCACCTGTATCCTATGCTACAGAGAGAAGGAAACCAGCATTTTAATGTTTATGGTCTGACAATCACTGTGAAGCAACCCCCTCCTTTCTTAACAGACCCACACTCACCCACGACCCAAAAGACTCCCAGGCACAACTTCTCCCTGCCCAAAGTTCTATAATAAATTAAGTGCAAAAACTTCCTGTTTACATACATAAACACAGAGAGAGAGTGGAGAATGAGAATGTGATAATTACAGCAAGATTAGTAACCATACTGAAATAGCTTTTACATGCACTCTGTCCATTCTCCCTCAGAGCATGTGCTCCATGTTCAGTCCATAACCCTGGGCTGCCCTGGATTCACAGCACCACAAGCTGCTGCCTCAGGCAGTGCTGTACTGGGATAAGTAGGGAGCAAACTGCAGTGGAAACCTTTTTCCCTTCATAAAGCAATGCTGTACAGCATGAGAACGGATCTGTTCCTGGTAGCTGATCTAGATAATTATTTTCCAGCAGCAGTTTTCTAGCCCCATGTTATATTTCCAGGAGAGGTGCTGAAGCTGTTCTGTAGTAAGAGAGTGCTGTAAGGTTTGACTTGTGGCACTCCCAGCAGCTTCTAACCACCCAGACAGAGTATTCCTGATGCAATCAAACACAGACTTTACACTTCCTGTAGCACCATGACAGCTTTCTGCAGGGCCAAGCTCATGAGTAAGTCGTGGGCTGACTTAATGTCTTGGAACTTCCACATTTTTAACTGGAGACAACACAGCAGAACGTGGGGATGTGAGTAATGGTAGATTCCCCACATGGCTGATCACTACACACAGAGAAATGAGGCTCCCAGGAACAGCAAGCCCTGAGCCAAACAAGAGAAAAGAAGATTTCTGTTCCTCCTTCAACTCCAGGTTACAGGAACCACTTTGGAGCTTGGTGTTTCCTATCTGACTGGTCTCAGTGTTACCAGTGGGATCACAAATTTGACAGCTACAGCTTGTAAACCCTTCTGTGTGAGAGAGCTAGAAGGGCTGACAGAGGAGGGGACACCTCCTTAGGGACATTTCCTTCCATGGAAGTTCACCTCTCATTTCAAGAAGGGACAGATGTGCTGACCAAGAGCCACTGACAAAAGATAACTCAGATACTTCCATTTAAAAAATGTAATTATTACAGAGTTACTGCCCTAACACACAGTCATGCCTGTTCCCACAGTGAAAGTGCTATTTGCCACCAGTGCCAGCAAGGCCATAGTGGGTTTTGTTCCTCTAAACCCAAACAAGGAAGGGTCAAATTAATGACCAGCCTAGAAGATGCCACAAGCCAAAGGGGCACATGGCACAGAGAAACCCACAGGCTTTAGGGCCTGAGGCCCAGCAATGGCAGCAGTGAGATCCAGGGAAGTGACCACAGCTGGCACAGTGCCTGGCACAGTTCCTTGCCACATCAAGTGTTGTCTAAAGCCACAAGAGAGAGAACAGGACCACACCAACACCTGGAGGCTCCTACAGCAAAGCATTCCAGCCCACTGGAGAAGAGTAAGTGCGTAAGCCAAGAGTTTCAGCACCAAAACAAGCCCACACCTCAGTGCTCAAACCAGCTTTAGGTGCTACAGGGAGGAAAGAGAAATGTATCAGCAGTTGGTCATTTATTGTGATGTTCTGTCCATTACTGCAAAGCACTTTACTGTCCTGCTGGAGGCATTGGAAAAGTGCCTGAAGTCAGGAGCACATCAGCCTGAGAGAGCCTAAAGTGTGAGTATTCTGTCTTTCCATTTCCTTGTGTTGTTTCTCTGCTTTAATTTACCACCCAAAAGTGGCAGAGGCACCTGATATAAAGCACAGCATCACTCAGAGTGAGGGAGGCACATGGCAGAGCAACCACAGATGCTTTATCACTTATCAGTCAGGGGAGGCTCAGCCTTGGAGAGACTTCTTGGATGATTCCTCCTGCTCTCCCATCCTGTGGGATTGGCCAGTCTTAAATTACTAAGAAATTAGGTTATTGTGACAATCTATGCAGACACCCACACTTGTAACTTCAGCATCAAGTGACTCACACGTTATTCCTGGCAGAAAGGAGAAGGAAGCAGGAGCTTTCCCTCCTCTCTGCTCTCCTCTGGGTGGCACTGAAAGGGCCATAAACTCATCAGAGGTCAGTGTGCTACCTGCAGTGCCAGCGTCATCATTCCCTGTTGGAACAGCTCCGGGAGCTGCAAACAGAAACCAAATGTGTTTTTCCTTCAGGTTTTTGTTATCACTCAATTGCCTGTCCAGGTGAGGTGGGGTAGGATGTGAGCACTGCCAGCTCATAGGCTCCCAAGGCAAATTCCTCCAGGTACTTTGGGTGTAACTATTCAACAAAGGTTAATTTTCCATTTACTGCTACAGAATTTAGGAAAACTCTCCCAACAGGCAAGTTTTACACACTAAAATGATGATCTAAAGGCACTCTGCAATAAAAGGGAATCTTTTTCTCACACAGCTCTGTCTAACCCAGACCCACCCTGGGCTAAGCACCAAATATCACCGCTCTAATCTTCTTCGATCTCTGTTGCAAAGACAGGATGAGAACAAGCACAGAGCTGCTGAAGAACAGCCTCCTGTTATTTTCAAGTGGAAGGATAGCAGGAAGAGAGCAGCCAAGATGTTCACACCTCATTAACAGCTCGAGCTGCTACTGCCAAGATGTCATCAGAGATGTTTGACTAAGATCAGCACAACAACTCCTGTTTACACACGACTTCCACAGCGTCAGCAACAGGTACAGGAGCTGCAGCCTACAACGACAGGAGCTGCAAGACTCTCTTGGGCAAGGGTATGATTAAGGCAAAAGGATGTTACAAAATGATGAACTTCTACTCCTCATTCCAGGAACTGACACTTACTCACAAGACTGGCGCTATTTCTGTCGTGCCAGAGCACGATGAGAGAGGCACACTCACCCCTTTCCTGGAGCAGCATCCCCTCCTAGCACAGGGAATGGCGAGGAAGGGATGCAGTGAGGGTTTGTGTGTCTGCTCACCTGGCAGTGTGACCAGCAGTGTTACCTACAGTAACCCACCCACCTACAATCCAGGCACGGACAGAGAAACCAGCAGTGACACCACCGGGTTTGAGCGCCAGAGCCAGGACCGTTCTGTCAGTTGCCTCTCAGCG
>NW_008665882.1:0-24526 GCF_000695815.1 Acanthisitta chloris
CGGGCCGGAGAACAGGCCGCGGCGCCGCTCCCCTCGCCGCCCGGCCCGCATCTGTGCTCGGGGCACCGGGCAGCGTCAGCTGCTGGTGGGAAGCTTGTTGCTTTATTTTAATTTTTTTTTAAATTGTGTTTTTATTATAAATGTATAAAATTCATTTTAAAAATGAGCAAACGTGATATGTTCTGCACCGGACGGAGGCTGTGCTGTGTTTGAAAAGAAACGGGATGGGATAAAAAGTGTGTTTCTGTGTGAATAGCCGTGTTTCGGGTTCTTTGAGTCACTAGAGATGAGCTTCAGGAAGGGAGGAAGTGTTACCCCTCCTTAGAGCGTTTCTCTCAGTGTTTGTAGGTCACACCTTAGTCTTGACACTGTCTGCTCCAGAAACACTTTTCTACACATTAAACCAGACATCTCTTATATCTGTTTTATAGGTTGATTTAGGTTAGGTATTAGGAAGAAGTTTTTTCCTGTGAGGGTGGTGAGACACTGGCACAGGTTGCCCAGGGAGGTGGTGGCTGCCCCAACCCTGGCAGTGTTCAAAGCCAGGCTGGATGAGGCCTTGAGCAACTTGGTCTAGTGGGGAGGTGTCCCTGCCCAGGGCAGGGGGGCTGGGACTAGATGTTTTATAAAGTGCCTTCCAACCCCTAAAATTCTATGATTCTATTTTTCCTGTATCTGGAGGTTTTTTAGTAAATGTTGGCGTTATTTCTTACAGCTTGTCTGAACTTCCTGAAGCTCTGCAAAGTCAAGTACTACAACTATTGTCTTATTTACAATGTGCAGGTGAGTACTCTCAATTCTGTATTTTTTCTTGTTGGCTTAAAATCGCAAACATGAAAGCAATATCTTATGTATTCTGCTTTGTCACAGAGGGATTTTATTATACAAACTGGTGACCCCATGGGTACTGGCCGTGGAGGGGAATCCATATTTTGGTAAGTATTTATGTGTCAACACGATACATATGTGTGTATATGTGTACATGTATTTCAACAGAGAATTTGTATAGGGGATAGGGGTTACAGTTAGGTTGTGTTCATCTCTCTTGGGGCAGAATTACTGGTGGGAAGTAAAAAAGTTGATGCATAAGCTTCTTTGGTTGTCATACCTAGATACCCTTTCAATTTCTACACTGCCTTTGGCCATTCACTTTTTTTTTTTGAGAGGACATTATTCTATCCCTGACCTTAGACGCAAAGTTACAACAAACAACTTGTACATACATTTCTGTTTATTTAAAAGCTAGCAAATAACTATAGGTTTGGTAAGAGAAGTATCATAACTAAGTGCTCTGTAGAAGGCAAAATCATTAGCAGTTTGTTACTACTTTTGTTTTTGTTAAAACAGGGTGGGAGGAGAATGTAGAGGCTATACTTCATTTCCTCTGTGTATAAGAAAGTAATCTCTTTGCTCTTAAAATTTACTTGAGTTCAGTCATGTTGAATGTGTATAAGGAAATCACCTTTCTTGTTTAAGATGTTTTCAGTGGTTGTGCAGACAAAAGTTGAAGAAATCATTCAGACAGCTAGGGTGGAAGTTAGCAAAGTACATATGTTCTATATGATTCCTCTCAAGTTGCTATTAAAGAAGAATTAAAATTGCAGAGAGCAAAGCTAAACACAAACTGCTGTGAAACACAATATAAATAGTTCAGGTCAAACAGAGACTGTTGCTGGACCAGGGTTTGGGTTTTTTAAGTTAGTCTCTGAAATACAAGCCCTTGGACACATGGATCCATGGATCACCATTCTGCTGGTCATGGAAGCAGTATGGTTGTGCTAAGCAGATGCAAGTCTGGGAAGGTAAACTTGCCAGGCCTGAGCTGTCTCTGCACACAAGTAGATCAAGTTTATTTTGATATCCTGCTTTGTTGCAAGGATTGATCTTCTGAGGCTTACTGGTATGGGAGGTAGGGAGGTGTAGTGTGATGAGAGTGTCAGATCCTGTCCTGCTACTTAGCATGGAGAGCAGCAGTTCGTCTTTTCTACCTGTTTGCTACTGCCAAAGTCCGCAAAACTGGAGTTTCTGTTCTTACAGGCAAAGTTGAATTTGAGTTTTCTCTCCGTAGAGGCTTACACTTGCTTAGCAAAATGAGTTCAAACACAGCACTGTCCTTAAATTTGGGCAGTTGTGTGTTTTGCCTGTGCCTCTGTTCGTTATGGAGTGAGACAAAGTAAGTGGTATCAGGGTTAGACTTGAAAAATTAAAAAGAACTTAATAATATGCCATGTCCTCTACATCTCAAATTACTGTATGCAGTTTGTATGATGAACTGATTTTACACATAGTTTTACTGGTTTTCTGTTTATCTTGGAAGAAAATTTTGGACATAAGTTACTGCATTTTTACAGTGTGGAATAACTTACTTTTATGGAATCTAGTTAAAATGTGTAGTTACTTCATGCCTCAGAAGAATGTTATATGCTGCATTGAAAAACATAAATACACCCCACCACAGCCTCCAGAAAGTCTCTGAGAGATGTTTTAGAGAAAAATCTATTGTTCCTTGTAGTATAAAGTGAATTATGTAAATGTACAGGTCCCTAAAAATGTGCATGGATGCAGTGTCAATTCTGGGTTTATTTGAAGATGAATGTAACATGGTTTTAAGATATTTACTGTTTTATAGTATTTGATTTACTCGCCTTTAAAAATTCCTTTGTCTTGTAACATATTTGTCCTATATATTTTCAGTCAACTGTATGGTGATCAAGCTAGATTTTTTGAGGCAGAAAAAGTGCCGAGAATCAAGCACAAGAAGAAGGGAACTGTGTCAATGGTGAACAATGGCAGTGATCAGCATGGATCACAGGTCAGCATCCAGTCTTGGAAAGCCTTGGTACTTGTCTAAGTAATGAAGATGAAAATTCCCTCCATTTACAAAAGGGACATTACAATGACAGTGTCATCTCAATAGCATCATCTTGTAATGTGGTCAAAAGATATGTAAAAAACCTGGCCATAGACAAGGATTTTTTTGTGGTGTTCCAGGTGCCAATAAGTATTTGATTACAGACAAGAAAGAAATTAAAATGCTCAGATTCAAATTCTGTCCTAGATTAATTGTACAAATTTTATTTGCAGCCCTCTTTTTTTTTTTTCCTGTGTTTATTCATCTATGTTAATACCTTGATGTGATTTCGCTAGTTTGTAAAATGGGCAGGAAAAAATCCTGTAGTTAAATGGAAGTGAAATGTAAGAAAACTGTGTCTGGAAATAATCTTGAAATTTTCTGGTTATATCTTGGTGTTAGTTTTGAAATCATGCCACAGTAAGGAATTACGTGGTGTTGTCCTACAAATATAGTGTAGCTTAGTGTAACCTCTACCAAATATTAACCAGTTTCTACTGCATTGCTGAGAGATGAAAAGTGAGATGTTGCCAGCCAGATTGTAAAGTGTGGGTGTAATGGTTGCGTCCTGTTACTTGTGCATATCTGCTTCTTCCTCCTTTGTTCTCCAAGTGCTCTCCATCTTTAATTTGTTACCAAGTGCTCAGTTGGTATCAGTTTCCATAGTTTCAATTTTGCCCTGAAGTGAAAGACCTGATTTGTGTTAAAGATACTTTTCAGGGCCAGTTCGATCTAAGTCAGTGCTTCTGTGTTCTCCTCTCAGTGCTACTACATACTGTTTTTTGAGAGAGAAGGGTTTGTGGGAAGGAAGGAAAAAATCTGGGTAGAATGAGGTGAAGGTAGAACTACGGAAGCTTTTGCCAGATTTATGAAATGTGTCTGCTGAATGCACTTTGATGAACGGGGCACGTGTGCTCAGCTCATTGCTGCCTGGAGGGGTAGCCTTGCCCTTCCTGTACCCTTCCTTTCATCAGCTGTGATGCCTGTCTCAACCTTTGCTGGTCTTGCTCAGCAAACCTACCTGGCAAATAGCTGTCTGGTCTTCCTGTGCCCACCTGGTTTGCTGCCTGATTACTGAGCCAAATCAATTCACAGAAGGGTCCAGTGAACCAGAGCTCAGAGAGCCTCTTCCTCAGGCAGTGGCTGGGAGCGGTAGCTTGGCTCATCATGTTGTCAGAGCTGATGAAACAAGACTAATCTCCTCCTCCAGAAGTCAGAAATATTCTTCCCCTCGCCTCCCACTGGATTCAGTGAGAGTTGTCCCTCTCCTAAAGTGGTAAAAAAAAAAAAGCCCTAATTTCTAGTCACTGTACTGATTTTTGTATCTTCTTTTGTAGTTCCTTATTACTACAGGGGAAAACCTGGATTACCTTGATGGTGTACATACAGTATTTGGGGAAGTGACAGAAGGCATGGATGTATTGAAGACAATTAATGAAGCCTTTGTAGATAAGGACTTTATCCCATATCAAGATATCAGGTGTGTTGCTTTTAACTTCACTTACTGAGGAATGTGTTATAATTAAATGAATTAGTCTTTTTTTGGAATCTAGTTGAATATCCTGTTGTCAGGTGTCTGATGTCCTGATGTCTGTATATGGTATCCTAAATACTTTTTAATTCCAGTATTATTTGTAAAATAAGCAAATACTGAATAAACAACTATGTACAAAAATGAGCAGCAATGTTGCCCTTAGAAAAGCATCAAAACTAGAATTTACAAGTGTGCAGTGTATTTGGCTGTTTGGGATGTAACTGAGTTAGTGGGGCTGGTTTCCTGTCACTTGGGTAGAGACAGTTTTATTTGCATGTGGCTGATGCTGATACTGATTTTGTTTTCTATAAGGATAAATCACACAGTAATTTTGGATGACCCGTTTGATGATCCACCTGGCTTGTCTGTTCCTGATCGCTCACCAGAACCTACTAAGGAGCAGCTCGATGTGAGTGTTCATGATAAGCTTCTTGGTTACTTAAGAAATAATTAAATAAATCTACCTCTTCTTAGTGTCCAGCACAGACTTGGCCAAATAAGAATTCTGTCTTTAAGACTTTGTTTCTTCTGTGTCTGAAAAGAACTACACTCTTTGTTGCAGAGGGTGATAAAAGATGCTCTCCTACTATCCCAGTTTGAGTTCTGATATTTCACGTGCGTGTCAGTTATTTGGAGCTGTTGCTGTATTTCATCAAATACAGCTGCTTTATCTTTCAAGAAAAGGATAAAAGCATGACATGAGTGTTTTCCCTGTGACTCTGGTAGAGTTAGGTTTGAAAGCTGTATTTTAGATTTCTGTTTACAGTGTAGATTATCAGAACATTCAGAATATTCACCTTTGGTATTGCTGTTTTTCTATGTACTCTAGTAGAAGACAAAATATAACTTACCATTTATTAATATTGGTTACTACTGTTTTCCTTTTAAATGTGAAATAGTCTGTGTTTCGGTGGGAGTAATCAAGGTCATTCTTTGAGTTATATGTGCCAACGTGCTTACTGCAGTGGGCTGTTTCTTTAGACAGAAGGAATTTTCCAAGAAATAATGGCAATTATTAATAATTTACTCAGTTGGCAGTTATGGAAGGTGTATGTGAGGTTATCTCCTTCTCTGAAAACAGTCGTTTCAAGCAATGAATGCATGGACTAGGGAGAATATTGTTTATTTTTAAGCTTAATAGATGTAATTATAAGATTGGAACTAGGCTTTCATAGTGTGTCTGCACTGTGGTTAATCTCTGAGGTATCTTCAAGTGGTATAAAGAGTTTTATCAGCTCAATGCCAACTGAGTAGAGTTTTGAAAACTTTTACTTAGTTTTCTTTCTCATAGCCTGTCGGAAGATACACCTTTTGGTGTCTGTAAGAAGAGCAGCATTCTAAAGGAATGCTGATGAGGAGAAAAAATTAAACCTCAAATCCTGCTTAGGTGTAGATATGTAAAAATTAAATTCTTCTTACGATATATGCTATGTAATGTTTGAGTCTTACTAGACACCACAGATTTGTAGTGTTCCTTATCTTCGTTTCTGGTAGGAGCTATCTGGATTAGAAATGAATGGACACTTATGATGAGATATTGAGTATGAGGTAGGAGTATAAAAATTTAGAATACCTCACAGAATATGGTTCAGACTGATACCAGCAGTTCACACATAGTTCACAGTGCCTGAAATATGAGGATAGCATCTTACCTCTCTCTTTTTTTCTTCTTTTTTTTTTTTTTTTTTTTTTAAAATCTAAGGAAGTGGAAAGAACAGGGTGAAACCCAGTTCTGCCCAGATACAGCATGTCTTGGGGGCTGAGGAGAGAGATCCTCCAACTAATATCTGGAAAGTGAGGAAGAACTTTTGGCCATGGCTTGGTAATAAATAACTTTTTCCTTCATTTTTCAGAGTGGGAGAATAGGAGCAGATGAAGAAATTGATGACATGAAAGGAAGGTCTATAGAAGAAATAGAAGAAGTTCAGGCAGAAAAAGAAGCGAAAACTCGTGCCATTCTTCTGGAAATGGTGAACACCTTTCTCTATTTACCTTTTAGATGTTATTCCAGTGTGTGTGCATGTTATTAAGTCTAGGAGAATGTGTACTACTTATCTTGAAAACACTTATCTGGTGGTGATGTCATGTTTCAGAATCTGTGCTATTAAATGTCTGTGGTGCAAAGAAAAGGACTGAGTGTGAGTGCTGGATGTGGCTTGCTGATAAAACCAGTCATACTTCATTTTCCAAGCCAGGATTAAAAGTGGGCCAGTAGTGGCTTTATAAAAACTTGCTAGAAATGCATCCATTTACAAAATGTGACATACATAATATGCTGCTGAGTATCTGCAGTCCTGGAAAAGGTTTAGCATGTGTGGGAGAGAGCTGAGCTAATTTGTGATAATCTCTCTCCAGTACATACAGTGGCATTGAGGTTGTATTATCCATGTATGGAATGGCAGTTTTCATTCTGTGGAATTAGTTAAATTTAGCATTGATTAACTTTATGTTTTTCCTCCTCAAATGCGGTGTTTGGTAACTGCTGCAGTTGTAAACTCCATAGTAACAAAAATGGTGAATAGGCTCTGAAGTATTTTTTATTTTTAAAGAAAAAAGGCAAATTTTAAAAAGCACACACATCAGATGATTTGTGGGAAAAAAATGCACTTCAGCCTTTTAGAACTGTGTGTTTGTTGTGTTAGGAACAGGGAAAGCAAAGTAGAAAGTGTTTGTGAACTTTCATGAGGTCTCAGTGGTGGAATTGCAAATAGATAACTTTTAGGTGCTATGGACATATACACTTTTTGTGACACCGAGTAGGCAGAATATTTTGTCAATTTTTGATTGCATGATAGGAATTTGAGATCATGCAAAAGATGTGCTGCCTGCAGAGAGCTTTAGGCAGAAGTGATGAATGTCTTTTTCTGTATACCGCAGGTGGGAGACTTACCAGATGCAGAGATCAAGCCGCCAGAAAATGTGCTGTTTGTTTGTAAACTGAATCCTGTGACCACAGGTGAAGACCTGGAGATAATATTTTCACGGTTTGGTCCCATTAAAAGGTAATTATGGCAAAACAAAAGAGAAAGCCCTCTTTGTTGAAACAGTTTGATTCCTCCTAGTCTCTTTAGGTTTGGCTCTTAAGGAGTAGTCTGGTGTCTTGGCAATTTATGCTGTGCCTGCATGTGTTTGGATAGAGACCACAACAAAGGGGATACAAAGTCAGACGTAGCTAGATGAGTGTCCTGTCCCAGCAGTGGGTTTAAGTGTAAGCTTAGGGAAGTGTAGGAACAAGGAAAACATATGGTTCTCTTCCCAGCCCCTGTCCTCTCCCTCTGTCCAGTAGTTTTTATCTCAGGTGCTACATGAGCTAGATACAGTCTCTGGGTTTTTCTTTTCCATGGGAATATCTGTGGTCTGGGGTGAAGTAGCAAACATTTCTGGCATCCAATATACTCCTTGTTAGGTGTTCCTCATATCTGGTTCCGTTTTCAGTTTTGAACTTGACTCCTAATAGTGTCAGTTGATTCCTCCTTGTACTGCTGTCAAAGGACATGATGGGCACATGGGGGAGGTCTCACATTATAAGTCTCACCTTAATGCCTCATTTCCTGCCTGTGTTGCCTGTTTGTCCTCCTTCAGCATCCTGCAGTCAGAATTCTCATGTCAAGTACAAGAGTTGGGTAATACTGATGCAATACTATATTGTTCCTGTTTTGCATCTACTAATTCAATACTTCTGGGTTTCTTGTTTTTTGCCCAGGGTGGCTGCTAAAGAGGTGCTTGTTGAGAGGAGAAAGTTTGCCACATGATGTCTGTTTAAACTTTGCTTAAAATAACTGAGAAAACAAAATGCAAAGTTTCT
Organism: Acanthisitta chloris; assembly: GCF_000695815.1. NCBI lineage: Eukaryota > Metazoa > Chordata > Aves > Passeriformes > Acanthisittidae > Acanthisitta > Acanthisitta chloris. The sequence continues at coordinate 8,191 of NW_008665882.1, forward strand.
TGTCTTCCATTAGCGAAATGCAAAAAATTGGTAACAAACAGTAATGTTGGAAAATGTTTCATTAATTAGGAATTAATCTCTAGTTGTACACTTCTTGGTATCCATTTGTGAGTTATGTGTAATTACACAATGTCACATGCAGTTTTTCTGTGCAGACACTCCCACATCAGTAAGAGGGTCTCAGAATCAAGTGTTATAATATCTTCAAGGTATTTTGATGTTTTTGGGTTTTATTTCAACCTGACACTCTCCCTTTTAAGCATTGTTTTCCTATCTTATATTTTGTGCTCCAACAGCATTGTCATTTTATTTTCCTATCATTTTTTCAGCTGTGAAGTGATTCGAGACTGGAAGACTGGGGAATCTCTTTGTTACGCTTTCATTGAGTTTGAAAAGGTATGGGGTTTTAGGTATGCTCTATGTAGATTCTGCTTATAAAAGTTAGGTTTTGGTATACTTGCATTGAAGAAAGACACTTGACATCTTCAAGTGTGGAGTAGCTGGTGTTTTTTCTTTCTGACTTAGTTACAGAAATTGTAGCTCCTAAATGAAGCAAACATGTTAGTCTTTCTCTGTTCAAGAAAGCAGTAGGAGTGTGTTCTTAGGTTGTCTGGAAACCAGTGGGGGTGATTAGGCCCTTTTTTTACCAAGAGCATGTTAAGACTTCGAGAAATTGAAGAAGGGAATGCATCAAGAGAGGAGGGTGTCTGAAATAAGGGAGCTCAGTGTGTTCAGTAGTGTCCTACATTGAGCTTGTAAATGATGCCTGCTTTATCAACATGCTGCTCCTACTGTGAGAGATTGATAGGGGTAGTTCTCTTGGTGGTGCATAGCTTTGTGTCTGCTAATCTCTCTAATCTGTGAGGAAAGCACTGGAAAAGGGTTCTCGCTTTAGCCTGCGTAGGTACTTAAAATGGAGCTTTTATTGGTTATCCTATTTCCCTTGTTTTTCTGAACTTACTATGTGTGCCAAACACGTAGCTTGATTGGCAAATTTTTAAACTAGTGAAATGAACTGAAAAATATTTGAAATGCTGACATTTAGACAAAGCATAACTATTCCTTTTGAAATGGCACAGTGCAACAACTGGTGTGCTCTAGGCAATTTTAGAAAGAAACGTGCCATTGAGCAATAGAATTTGTGTTTGAGCTCTTCAGTGAATATTCCTAGGAAATGATCATGACTCAAGATTTTCTGGTAATGTTGATGTCAGGAGGAAGACTGTGAGAAGGCTTACTTCAAAATGGACAACGTGCTGATCGATGATAGGAGGATACATGTGGATTTTAGCCAGTCAGTTGCAAAGATTAAATGGAAGGGAAAAGGTAGGTACACTTGCAGTTCTTTGATCCTCATAACTTATAAAGCCATGACTTCTAAACTAAGCATTATATAAAGAATTATGAGTTTAAATCATCTCCAGGGATATAAATTTTCCTGATATTGTAAGAAATACAGCATCACAGTTGTTACCTCTTCACTTGATTTGTAAGAAAGAGTGGCAGGGTATACTGGTGTTATATTAAGCTTGCATTGCCATAGATTGCCTTTTTATCCAGTGTATTTTTACCACTAAATCACTTTTTCCTCTCAAGCTTTGGATGTGATATTTTTTGATATTACTTACTAGCAAAAATAATATGGCAGTACATTGTTACTTTCCTTTCTTTATTCACTGTATGACAGTTGAGTGTGTATAAAAAAAAGTCAATATTCAGGCCAGGGATTTGTGTTCTTCACTTCCTGTAGGTCAAACATACTACACAGCAGGCTATATGTGATAAAAACCCTATTTCAGATGTTTGGGGATGTTTGGGGAGGAAAAGGATGGTAGATGCAGTAGTTATTTGGTTGCTGGGGTCATGAGGAAAACACTGGACTTGGAGATGTGACTGTGCATTGCAGTGGTGACATCCTTGTGTGTCATCTCCTAAAAATGCAGTCAGCCCTTAATTGTGAGCATACAATTTCTCCAGGTAGGGTTCTGGTCCTAAATACTGAGGTACTAGGAACTTGTCCTGCGCAGACCTGAGATGACTGTAGTGTATACCCTGTGCTGCAGTGCTTGCTGTACTGACTCATTGCGTGGTACTGACTCATTGCGTGGAAAACTTTTCCTTGCCTGGGTAACGTAGGTGTAAATTGTCCAGCTAACTATATTGTCACCTTGTGCCTATCTGGTACCCCAGAAATGACCTGGGGCAGGTGCAGTCCTTGGGCCTTCGGTAGCTGTCTCTGAGCTGGGCGGCGGGAGCTGCACTTCTCGGTAGGGCCGCGAGATGGCAGCACGTGGCGGTGTTACTCGGCGAGCTGTGCGTCCAGGGAATTGTTTTACATCTGAATTCTTAAGCTCTACCTGTCTCAGAGGTTTCCCTTTGTGCAGCCCAGAGCAAAAAGTCATTTAATGATAGTCTGTAGGCTTTTGTGGTAACAGAATTTCAAGTAGTGTGACATAGGACCTTTAATCAAAATGGGACTAAGCCAGTTGCTGAATCCTGCTTTGTGATCCTCTTCGTGTGTTGTCTCCGGTGGACACAAATGAGGATAAAGCCATATGTAGTTTAATGGAATCTGCACACAAGAGAAGGACAGAACATCACAACTTGTCCTATTCTCTTCTACTGTTACCCAAATGTCAGTGTTGTTTCTGGTACTGTGTTCTGCTATGCATCTCTGTGTGGTTATGAAGAGCCCTTAAATCATAATCAGAATTTAATGATGTTTGTGGGTCTTGGTTGTGTTTTTGGTTGGAGTGTATTAAATATATTTTTCTGTGGACAGGTGGGAGGTATACCAAGGATGATTTCAAAGACTATGAGAAGGAACATGACAAGCCTTCAAAACTTGCTCTGAAAGAGAAGGTGAAACCAAAGCAAGAGTATCCTTTTCTGGTCAAAGGTGTTTTTTTTTTTTTTTGCAGTGAAGTGCAGTTTATGAAAACAACCTGGAAAAGACTTCTGATTTTTAAAGCTTGCCAAATGGGTGTTTTGCTGCTGCTTCATATAACCATTTGGTGTTTCAGATGGAATTAAGCATTTTGCTTAAGTTTTCATTTGATGACTTTGATGAGTTTAGTCAAATTGGAGTATGCTGTTTCACTTCCATGTTGTGTGCAGGTAAAAAATATTCCAAGTCTGCAGCCCTGGAATGGCATATGGCTTAACAGAGTTCTAAGTTGTTTCAAAGGGGACCTGCTGCATTCAAAATGAGACCATAGGAGTAAGCAAATCATTCTCTGAGCTATACTTTGCTTGTGGCAAGCATGAGAGGAAAGAAGACCATAGCTTGTTCAGATATCCACAGGTCTGGGACCTGGCTGTACAGTTTGGCAGGACAGAGTTTAGTAATTTTAGCACAGCTGGTTGCTTTTTTTCAATGTATGCAATCCTGTTCTGACTGAAGTATGTAGTAAGTCTTGGTAAACTCTTGTCTGATAAAGAGGAATTTTTCTTCTTCATGAGCTGTTGTGTTTTGCTGTTTATTGATACTAAGTAACAGATCTGTCCTTAACCAAGAACATCAGTGCCAAGTATGACCTTGTGCTGGATGAAGATGTAGAAGAATCTCAAACAAGTCAGTCGCACGTGGCTAAAAAACAAAAGAAGAAAAAGCACCATCACTCTGACGATGAAGAAGATGACAAGAGGACCAAAAAATCTAAGGTACTTACCTCTTCATGCATTAACTTTATACCTATTCATTGTTTTCCTCATAAGAGAAGCCAGGGGGCAAAAAAAGTCTTGATATTGAATGAGGACATAGTTGTGCAAAGTCCCATAAAATACAGCAGTTGTAAACCTACAGAAGGCTGATGTTAGTATTTGATTATGAAAAAGGCTTTCCGAATCCTGCTGGACTTTTGAAACTTGGCATGTCTGGATGGCTTTTTGCCAAAACATTCTGAAGAGGAAATGTGCCTTCTCATAAAGTAGGAAGTCTTCAGCACTTTGTACCTGGTGTTCACATATTCCCAGTCATAAACCAATAGTTAATCATCTTTCATGACTGTAGACTATTTCTCATCTTCTTGCTAGACCATCATATGTTGGGTTTTCCCCATATATAATCAGAAACACAGTCTCTTTGCATTATCTTTTTTTCTGTTTCTCCTTAACTGTTTTGGAAGTGTTTGTGCAAAATCTGTGTGTGGGTTTGCTTGCATCTGTAGTGTGCAAGCATACAGTGCTGTAAGGCTGGGGCTGTGCAGGACATCATCGGGGACAGTAGTTCTGTCATTCATTAGTTGAACTACAGCCTGTCAGGTCAGCATTCCCACATTTCTGTGAACTTGGGATAGTCAAGACATTGGTGTTTTGTGGAAACAAAATCTGTAATGATGAAGTGGAGGGTTAGCCACCACTGAAGTGTGAGCATTACTGGAGAATTGAGCGAAGCTTTAAAAAAAAAAACAACCTCCAAACCTCAGCATTTCAGCAGTGCAAGCTTTATGGGTGAGAACAAAGCCGTCTTCTAGCAGCTGTGCAGAAAGTGATAAGGTTTCAGTCACAGTAAATAAACCCATTGTCCTGTCATGAGTTTTGAGTGCTGCTAGAAGTTCTGTGTACGCAGAGCATACATGATCCGTTGTTCTATTACATCACTTCTTGCTCTGATGCTTAAAAATAACATTTCTCATGAACATTAGCAATTACAATTTTTTCAGTGCCGCCAGTGAGCCCTATTGCTTGTGCATGGGACAGGTCTTTTTGTCAATGTATACTGATTCAGTCAGGGTCCTTTGGGTGGAGGGGAGGGACCTGTTCAGATAAGTAAAGTCTTGGGTGGAGCACAGACATACACAGGTCCAGACTAATGTTCATTTAGATTTCCTTCTGTCTTTTTGGCTGGTTGACACTGTCACTTTAACATTCTTGAATCAGGTATTTCTGGCAGAAATCTTTGTTCTTGATAGTCCAGAAATTACACCTGTAGATCTGGCTGATCATGTGTTATCAGCAGAGGACATTGTAAGATCGTTTATACGTCTCCATCACCTGCAGGTGGCATGACAAGTACCAGAAGCAGTAGGCTGTTAACCTCTGTCATAATTGTTCCAAGGGGACCTGAGACTTCATAGAACAGCAGATTTCCTAGCACAAAAGCATGAATGAGGACAGAGGGATTCGTGGTGCTATTTTCTGGTCTGGAAAAGATGCTTTCTGCTGCTTGACTATGTGATCTCTTCTGTGTCCCTGTACGTGATTTAGTCACAGAACCACAGAACATTCAGGGTTGAAAGGGACCCACAAGGATCATCAAGTCCAACTCTTGCCCTTGCATAGGACATTCCCAAGATTGACACCATGTGCCTGAGAGCATTGCCCAAATGCTTTTTGAACTCTTGTCAGTCTTAGTGCTATAACCACTCCTCCTGATGTGGTTTGTTCCCGTAGTCTGCTGCTGCTGTATTCTGGTATCTTCTATCCCACAGCTTTCTGCTCTCTTACCTTACCTCATTTGCTGTAAATAGCTTAGCTTACTTTAGTGCCCAAATCACAGGTGGAGGCTTACTTCTATCTAATGGCAAGCATCATAGTTCCCTCTTGGAGCTGTGAAAATGAATTTCTGGAAAGAATTTATCTCTCTGGATTTGAATATTGTTGTTAGTGTGTACATCCTGAGCAGTCTGTACTCACTCTAATATAGAAAATCAGTAAGTGTCTTGGTCATGGCCCTTCCAGTGACATGTGCAGGCAGCTTAGCTGAAAAATCCTGTTTAGCATCTACAAAATATTTTCAATTTTTTAATATTTATAATTTAGGCATAATCTGTGGAACACATACAAGGCATAATCTGTGGAACACATACAAGGGCAGGGGAAGGAATCATGTTCTTGAGGTGGAGTATGTTCAGTGTGAATAGTGAGGCCGGCACAAAGCATAACAGGATGGAAACATTTTATGAATGGTGGCATTTCTAGCATAGGCAAGCCAAACATTCTCCCTTAGTCCTGTTTTACACATCATAGACTATATTTGAAGTTAGAACTTTAAAACAAAGTAGCAGCAGACCTTCCACAGTTAATTGGCCAAAGACTACAATAGCTATGCTTCATACAGAAACTTCCATCCTTCTGTGGCAGAGATTTTAATTGAGAGAGGTCAAAGCTTATAATAGGAAGTTCTGCAACTGGAACTACAGTTTGTGCTATGAACTCCAGCTATGACTTGAAGGGGGTTTTATTTTCTGAATAGTTTCCATGATGTTGAGTTGTTTTTCTGTTCTCTTGCTGGTGCTTTTTTTTTCTTTAGTATATTTTGACTCATCCTTTTCTTAGTCTGACACGCGTTTCCTGAATCTTCAGCCTGTGTGTTGATGTTTTAAGAATATGTTTTTGAATCTTGTGCTGTTTGACTTGATTCCAGTGGGTAGAAGAGGTAGGGTGCTGTGCTTGCTTTCCATAGGTAACAGGATGTGGGTCTGGGGCAGGAGGCTGGACTGCCATGTGGGTTTGTGAATAGGATTTGATAGAGGTTTTTTGAATAGAGGTCATGCTTGAGATGTGTATTATGACTTTGTTCCTCTTCCAGTTTTCTCTGTGTATTTTCTCTTGGATTTTATTTGTTAAGATAACTGGATCTTTGGAGGAGTGTAGCCTATCCAACAGATTTTTGTGAGACATTGGAGCTTCCTGACTTTCAGATTTCTGGAGTACATGGTTTTGGCAGAGATACTGATCCTTTTGGTTTTAATTTTCTGCTTTTACTGCTTTTTGGACACTGTCCATTTATATTCAGGGTCAAGTTTGATCAAAATCTGCCCCCTGAAAAGGATTTCTCTATTTGTTTGCTCCTTTTAGCCTTTCTCTAGTATGCTTATAACTAGCATGCTTAATGTATGGAGAGGTAGCATTTGTATTCTACTTCTGTGGCCATGGTATTTCTAGCTGATTTACATGAAGTGCTGTTTAGCAAGTTACTACTTTTGGCAAAGTCAGCCATGATCTTCCAGAGAAATGTCTTTTCCTCTTTTTATATTTCCTTCCTCATGTGTGCTGCACAAAGAATTGAGGTGATCATCACTTATTCATTGGCTGATGAGGGGCTGTGATTCTGAACTGAAGCACTAAGAGAGGGCCTGTTTATAAGCAGGAATCTTCTTCTTCCTCTTCAAAAACAGCATGTTTTTGACTTAGGGCATAAAAAGTTTGATTTCAAAATACCATTATTTGTAGAAATTTAGTGTGTTTAAAAATCTAACCATTTTCTATGTCAAAGACTTTGAAATGTAAAATTTAAAGGGAAATGTAGCTTACGTTGGTGGGGAACTAAGATGCATTTCATTCTATTCAAATTACTCCATTTTTTCTTTACATTAGGTACTTTTACATTAGCTACTGTGGTGACCTTTTTGTGTGACTTTCAGACTTGCCCTGTGTACCTGTACCTTAAATGCATGACTAAAACCTATGCTCCTTGTACTAACAAATTTCACTTACTTAAAAGAACAGTGAAAAAACTCCAAACAGAGCTTTTATGCAGAAAACCAATGATCAGGATGGTTCCCAGAGCCAATACCATCTTTAGAATTAGATAGAAAATGCTGGAATACTGGGGTTACAATAAGCAACACAACCCCCCTGGATAAACACATCAGTAATCATAGATTTGATGTATAACAAAAAATTCTGCTACTGCTGGCCGAGTGCTTATTCCACATCTTTGCTGTCAAACTTTGTTTCAGTAGCCAGACAAATAGCCCACGTTGAATGCCACAGAAAAGGGCAGCTTACTGAACATTGAGTTAGCAAAGCACAGTGATCTTCACAGAAGCATTTAAGGTATAGGTATACAGGGCAAGTCTGAAAGTGACACAAAAAGGTCACCACAATAGCTAATATGATCACAATGGCAAGAAAAAAAATGTAATAATTTGGATTAATAGAATGAAATGTACCTTAATTATCCATCAACATAAGCTACGTTTCCCTTTAATTAGATTTTGCATTTTAAAATCTGGAAATATGCAATTTAATGAAGACATTTTTCGTAGTTCATATTGATCGTGTTTAACAGTGTTACTAGAATCCCCTAAAATGGTGTCTGTCTACTAGAGCATATAGTGATACTAAACTTTCATGTGACTATTACCTCAAAACAAGTGTCTACCACTTTTTTATGGCAAGGGGTGTATCTTTCTGCAGGATTCTGAAGTTCCCTCTTGTATTTTGTTTCCCTTTATGTCTCAATTGAATAACAAGAACAAACTAGTTTATAGCAGTGCTTGAAAAATGTTAGTTCACATGTCAAAACTCAGAGTTATGTGTGTATAAAATCTTCAGAGTTCCTTGAAATGGAATGGCTACTTTATAAGTGATCTGAATCTTTACTATTAAACCTGCTGTGATGCCTTGGCCTGTACAGGTGTTGGTGTCTGCACACAGTCATTCGCGTGCGTGCTGTGCCATTACCTTGTGGGAGTGACATTTCACAGTCTGAGTGATTAGAACACCTTTCCTTCATTCACTAACACACTGCAGTGTTTTCACACTGTCTGCCTAGTGCAGCGTATAGAGCAGGTGCTCTATTGGCAGCAGTTCCTCCTTTGTTACCTAAGTCTCTTTTCTCTCCAGAGCTGTCCATTCACTGAGCCACTAGCTCAGCATTCCAAGTGACAACATGCAGAAAGCTAGAGGAGGTCAAATTTTCCTCATTTTTGGCTACCTGAACATGCAGGGGTTTTAGCAAGTTTTTTAAGTGTTCGTATACTGAAACACCAATACCACTTATACTAAATTCGGTTGGTCTCTTCTTTGTAGGTCATTTTAAATTAGCTAGACTTGTACTCCTCAGAGTTTACTATGTCTGTCTGTGAGTGTATCCTCTTGTGGTTTTTGTATGGGTCATACCCATCAGCCTCATGTACCATGTGTTACTGTTTGATTGTACATTTGAAAGGATCATATTCTCCATGCTGCCTTTTCTTGGGGACTTTAACTTCAAGGCAGTGTAGTTTAGGTGTGTGTGTAGTTGGTCTCTCTAATGGTGTTGTTCATTTTGCTGAAGCCTAGAATTTAGGCCATTGAGAATTATTACAGGCATGACTTAAAAATGTTCTGCATCTTCATAGCACTGGAATGCCTGTGGGGCTTGAACCAAGACTTATTATGGAAATACTTGCATTGTTTATATAAGCAGTCAAAATCCAAATCTAGCTTGGAAGCTTGTGTGCTGCTTAAGAAGAGTTTGATAATATCCAGCTGAGTGGAATCCCTGATATAACCAGTTTTTTGCTAAAGCTCCTCAGGAAATACAAGGAGAAGCATGTCTGACAGCCATGCTCTTTTCCATAAACACTGACAAATGCTGTAAACATATCTACGTCATATGGTTATGAAGTAGATGGAGAGGTTTTTCAAATCATCATGGATATGAATCTGTTGGTGCCTTCAACATAAGAAGGACATGGAACTGTTGGAGCAAGTCCAGAGGAGGCCACAAAGTTGATAAGAGCACTGGAGCATCTCCCCTGTGCAGGCAGGCTGAGGAAGTTGGGGCTGTTCAGCCTGGAGAAGAGAAGGTTGTGTGGAGGCCTCATAGCAACCTTCCAGTATCTGAAGGGACTACAGGGAAGCGAGATCTGAAGGGAGCGGAGCTGGAGAGTGACTCTTCGTCAGGAACTGCAGTAATAGGACAAGAGTAACAGATTCAAATTGAAGGAAGGGAAATTTAGGCTAAATATGAGGAAAATGTTTTTTACTGTAAGGGTGGAGAGTGACTCTTCGTCAGGAACTGCAGTAATAGGACAAGAGTAACAGATTCAAATTGAAGGAAGGGAAATTTAGGCTAAATATGAGGAAAATGTTTTTTACTGTAAGGGTGATGAGACACTGGAACAGGCTGTCCAGGGAGGTAGTAGATGCCCCAACCCTGGCAGTGTTCAAAGCCAGGTTGGATGAGGCCTTGAGTAACGTGGTCTAGTGGGGAGGTGTCCCTGCCCATGGCTGGGGTTGGGACTAGCTGATCAATAAGGTCCATTCCAACCCCTAAAATTCTATGATTCTATGATACGATTCTGTTTCAAGTGGTACCAGCCTTAACTAAGGAACCAACCATGCTTGACTCTTCTCTAGTTCTCTTCATGCCTTTGTATATTTTCCCTTTTGTCTGTAACTGCATGTCTGTCCAATTCCTTAAACAGGATTCTGATCGAAAGCATGAAGGAGAACGCTGCAGAGAGAGGACGAAGAGTGAGAAGAAAGACAGGCATCGGAGTCGCAGCCGTTCTCAGGAGAGAGATTACACTTACAGCAAACAAAAAGACAAATACAGAGATGACTATCGAACAAGAGACTGGGACAAAAAAGCAGACAGAAGCAGAAGTCCTAAGAAATCAAAAGACAAAGAGAGGTCCAAGTACAGATGAAGGATAAGGAAAAGAAAGAGTGCAACTAGAATATGTTTTCTTCTAGCATTTCCAACATTCTGTCAAATGGATGTGCAGTTACTGGATAAAAGCAGTTGCCTTCTGTTGGCAGCTTGACTATAATTCTATGAATGCCCAGTGTATAACTGTCAGAGTAAGCCCTGATTCCAAAAAGGTGGTTTAAATAAAATATTTCACATTAGTGAATTGGTTTGAGTCTCTGATAAAGAATGTTTTCTAAAGGTTTTTGGAAACATAAACATGCACTAACAAGTGAATTGCCCTTCTCCACTGCGAAGAGATTTGCATGATATACCTTCTGTCTTCAAGGAGGTTGTATTTACCTTGCAGCACTTTCAGGTACCCTGGTGACGAGTGTGATAGAAGACCCAGGGAGGCAGAAATGTACTGTGCATGCTCCTTCCAAAAAGTGGACAGATACCATTGGTATATGAATAGTTAAAAGACTATTTCCTTCATTTAAAAATAAGTGCTTCTGCTTGGCTTAGTCCCATCAGCTCCATGTGCTGCCACCACTGTGCATCAGTGGTTAAAGGCACGGAAGTGCTGCTGTGCTGCATGCAAGGGCCCTGGAAGTGCTGCACCACACCGAATCAATTGCACTTGCTCACTGTGCCCAGAGGTCACTTGGCTGTGTGACATTGCTGGAGGCTGCTTCAAAAGTGAGTCATTTAGTACTTACAGTAGTCACTGTTAAAGGTCTTGGTCATAGTGCTCTGATGTCAGGCAGGTATGTTGGGTGAGTAAGGAAAAAGGCAGCAGGACTAGCAGAAAAGTGGAATTTGTAACTTGCAAACCCGGCTGTGATTAATTTCCAGGTTTTGTTGCAGTTAGGTCAGTTCTTAACTTACCTACAGAGGAATGCATGTGATGTTGTCAGAGCTTGGATCTTGGTGAATATCCATAGGCTCTGAAATGCCTGGCTTGCTCCTCACCATTCAGACAGGGTTAGTCAGTATGCATAAGTTTTAGGAACATTTATGTCCTCTATCTTTCTAGAGAAGGGACAAGTCTTGCATTCTTAGGCAGGGAGGGGAGACATGGGGGGTAATATTTGTTTTCCCCTTCAAGGAATGTGTGATGACTTACAGGTAGTCTGCTGTCATGAGTAAATTAAACTTTTTCCCTTTGTGATTGTGTTTTTTTCTGTACTAGTTGCTGTAGTGTGTGATTGTAATATGCAATGAGATTTTACAGCTTGACACCCCTCGTTGGTATGTGATCTGCATGACAAAGACCAATTCTAAAATTCAAGGCACCCAAGAAGAATCACTGCAAATTACTCTGCCCTGGAGTACCAGTAGCTATCTACATCATTTGAATGGACTATGCAGAAAGTGGACTTCTCATTAAGATGCTTCTGTGAGAAGGTTGGTACTTAAGGAACAAAACCGGCTGAAACTTTACCCCATGGCAGAAAAGTCTACGCAGGCCAGGACAGATGTCTGGAATCTCCAGGCCCAAGCTGAATGGGGATACTGAGGGTATTTAATACAGGAATGTGCTTTCCAGCAACATCTACCCTGTTTTCCCTTTGTTGAAGACTAACAAAGCTTGAGTCAAACCCCTTTGGTGCTTTTGTGGTAGTTTGAAAACAGAACAAAAAGCCCCACCTTCCTCTGTAAAGAGAGTAGCATTGAAAATGTTGTAGCAGAAACATCAGCTTCTTCACTTTGACATAGCTGAGGCCTGTGTGAAGGGGAACTCCTTAGGCTCTTTCTTTGGAGTTTAAAGGCTTAAAACCAGCTCCTTTGAGTTTTCAGTTGGATTCTCTTACCTGCAACAGCTTAAAACTATGATATAGACTGTAAACTGTTGTATTCCATGGATAAGAGGAAGTTGGAAACCTATTTTGACCAAATATATGAAGTGTATTTGTCTGAGAAACTGCCTTTTTGTGAATCTAACTTTTGTGTCCTTTAAAGCACTGAACTAGAAATCTGGGGCTTCCGTAACTGTCTCCTGACAGAACATTTCTAAGTCACTGAGGCCTTGCAGGGGTTAGTGTCATCCTTGCAGAGTCTGAGCAAAAGTGTAGGACCCCCTGTATCAGAGCAGATGTGACAGGAAGCCTTCTCCTGGGAGTATGTCAGGGACCCTGTGGCTGAGGGCTGCTCACTGTTCCTGCCAAGAAAGTTTCTGCCTTCAGCCTGGGCATCAAACTTCAAAGAACTGTACTAGGCCAGGATGTGGTGCTGCTGAAGCAGTAGGTTTTGTCGAGCTCTTTGTGCTCTTAGCCTGCTTTGTTACAGAAACAAGGTTTGCAGGGTCATACTGTCCTCAGTCCTTCTGTCCTACTGTTTTTCTTTTCCACGTGACATTTTTAATATGCAAAAAATGCCAGATTTGACAAGGATGTGGAGATGATAAAGCAATTGAGTTCTTGCTGCTTTTAGGAAATGGCAGTCATAGAAACACAAAAACCCCTTCCACTCAGGGAGAATGCTGAATTCTTGCTGAACATTAGAGATCCTCTTACTGTAGAGTTGTGACTTAACAGCATGAAGAGTTTTAGCAGGCATTCCTAGGCTTCAGCTAGCTCTCAGCCACCTGTGGGACATACAGAACTTCATGATGTTTAGAAACAGCCCCCCTAGTTCAGGTGAATGTGCTCACTTTTCCACAGCAGAAAGGCCTTCCTCCCCCCCCCCTTGCAACAGGTAGATGCTTAAGAACTGAAAGTTTTTATGAGTAGTGCATGGATGTAAGTAGTCAATTTGCATTGGTGGCCAGAGCCTACAGAATAGAGGGTTAAAAACTTAGTACATCTGAAAGGTTTCAGGTTTTTCAATATGCATTAGTGCTTTTAAAAATACACTCAATATCTTCAGATTGATGAAATTACCTGTTTGTGTTTTTAAGATTAAACTATCAAATGTGGATGTTCAAAAATAAGGTGATATTAATAGGCAACTAAATTACAGCATAAAAGCTCCCTGTTTGGAGGCAAGTACTTAATTTTAGGACTGCATTTCTAGGCTAGTCTGTAACACTGGAGGGTTTGCAGTTTACCTGGCATATACATGGATGGCCAAGCACTCTGGATTAGATTTGATTTACTGCTACAGTCATTGGAAGTTATGGTTGTGTACATGTGGTTATTCTGAAATGACATGAACAAACTTATGGTTGGCTGAAACCACAAATATTTCCTGCTGCTCCAGCCCTGTCAGAGGCATGAGAGTGGACAGGACTTTTTATTATCTGGGAATTGAAGAATTGTCTTGTTTAAATCTAATGAGAGTTCACACTTCCCTATCCTCATTTCCTTTCTGTCAATGCTATCTCCAGTCTCTGTTTCAGTATTGACCTTTGGTGCTTGCAGTAGTTCAGAAACAGAACAAAAAGCCCCACCTTCCTCTACAGTGCTGGGAGTAGCATTGAAAATGTTGCAGCAGAATCATCAGCTTCTTTACTTTGGCATAGCTGAGGGCTGTTTAAAGGGGAACTCTTCTGTCTCTTTGCTCAGAGGTTAAAGGATTAAAAAACAGCTCATTTGAGTTTGCAATTGGCTTTCCTTACCTGCAACAGCTAAAAACTATGATGTAGGCTGCAAACTGTTGTATTCCACGGATAAGAACTTTGAGGCCTATTTTAACATTATGTGCTGCAGTTTCTTTAGTTCCCTGTAGCTCTCTTGAGCTTGAATCCAAGACGAAGTGGGCTTGATTAAAACTATGTTATGAGTGGGGCTGGTCTTACAGCACTAAAGGCAAGTGAGAGGGGGCTTTGCAACAGAGATGTCTCTATAATCCCATGGACATTATACAAGTCAGTAGAAGTAGAATAAAGACTGTATACAAGAGGTTGGTATTATTGAATGGGTGACAGAGTAGACAGTTACCCCAAAACACTCATGATAACCCTGTGTTCATCCTGGTGTGTGCTCGGCCTGGTGGCCATCAGCCTTCTTGCTGATGGCTTCCTGTTTATTTTCTCATGAGTGTGTTTATGAAACTCCCCTGGGTTGTGCTCTGGGTGGGTTTGGGAGCTGGCAACACGTAAGTATCCATCAAAATCCTGGTTTGGCATAATGACTTGGCATGTTGGCTCTTCCTTGGATTGTGTACTGAAAGAGTTGTTCTGTGGATGGAGGAGCGTGCCATGTGCCTTTGGTTCTGTGCTGCCAACAATTTTTACTCTCTGTGGGTAAAGCTGTACCTGCTTCTTTTCACTTGTCAAAAAAAAACCAACCCTAGCAATCACCCAAACAAAACAAACCCCAAGCCAAAACAGCACACTCCCCCAAAATATTACTTATTTGGGCAAGCATTGTAAAATTTTCAAGAAGTCTAGAGTAATTTCTACATCTGTTACTGCTCTTATCTGTGGTCATTTCATCCTCCTGCAGCCTGATTTTTCATGTAAAATGTATGTTATTGACATCAGGATTGCAGGTTTTGCTTGTAAGCTTCCTAGAGCATGGGTAATGTGTCTCCTTTTCTATCATCTGCTGCATACATAGGGGGTAACACAAGCAATTTGAAAAATGTTAAATTACAGTAAGATTTATGTATATGCTTGCTACAGGGAAGTATTTTGTGTAAAACAGTTACTTATAGAATGTGCTTTTCCTCAGTGAACAAGCCAGTATCATCTTGGTTAAATGTGATGTCAGTAAACCCTGTTAAGGCTTAGGTTTTCTGAGCATACAGTAACTCCTTGAAGCTGAAAGGTGGTTCCAAGAGCTTTCTGAAGTCTTAAGATGAACAGCTGTAAAGTTTTGAACTTGAAACTTGTTTGGGACTTTCTGATTGTAAAAGGTACTTTTTTCTTACAAGCCCAGTGGAAAACACTTGAGTAATAGTATCCTGTCACATAAAAGGCAGAGGAAAAACAGGTATTTTAGGCAAAACCAAGTTGGGATCCTGCTACATCACATCATATGATGGGGTTGTAATTTTCCAAGAAGTTAAAATTGTCTGCATTGTTGAAATGAGTTCTCCCCCTTTTTTTTGTTGTTGTCCCTGTTCTGTGGTCAGATGGAGTGCTCACTACAGTAGCATAGTTTTGGGGAGGTAGGAAAGGTGGTCATTTTGGCAAGCATGTAGAAATACCCTTTCTAGAGATAGTGGTTTTCTACCAGCCTGAATACAGGATTGTCCATCAATAACTGAGCTGGCACTCTAGCAGGACCTGTTAAGTTAATGATGGAGACTTTTTGGGGTGAGCACCTGTCTCTAAGTAACAAAATTTCCAGTATCTCCAACAGGGGGAGATTTTCTCCAACAGCAGACACCTATACTTTGCCTATTAGTATGTAAAAGTCATATTTAAAATTGAGAGTGTATCTTGTACTGTGTGACAGTTGAACAGTGGGAGCTTGGCTTGAGGGTCTGAGCCAAGCCTTCCTGAAAGCAGTAGGGAAATATTCTCACTTCAGACAGGATAGGGAATGCATTAGTTCCAGAACTATTTAAGATATTCCTGGCAATAAACCTTCATTTAGTATTTGCTTTACCTGACTGTCTTCTGCTGGTTAAGAGCTAAAGAATTTTCACTGTGATAACTATGGCCCCATTCATCTGTTTGGTTTTCCCAGTGGGAGAACTTTATCAGATGAGGGAGGTGGTGGTGACACTTTTGTCTTGTGCCGATGCAATATTGTTTCCTTTAGCAGAGCAAATAGCTCACTGGAGTTTGTAAGACAAAACACCTGAACCATTCCACAGTACCAGTTTCAAGAGAATGTTTTTTTCATGCAAAAGTCTAACACCATCAGGAAAGTGGTTTTGCACAATGAGCCCTCTTGAAAGTCACGCTTGGTCCTCTCCACAGCCTCCAGGGGCTGCCATAACAAGGCTGTCTCATTTTGAGGTTGCTAGTGATTTATTCTGGTGAAGGCCTAGTTGTTTCACAAGCCAGTAAATCCTCAGAGCTCAGCATCTGAACATCCATTAGTGGGGAGATCTTCCCCTCTGAAAACTTCTCCCACTGCAGCTCTTTCC
>NW_008665882.1:24542-40525 GCF_000695815.1 Acanthisitta chloris
ATAAATCTGTGCTGGGAAAACTCAGCATGCTTGCCCCCTCAAGGGAGCACAGCAGAGAAAGCAAATGTCTGTGAAACCAGAGTCTTGGCTGCTCAGATGTTTATCTGTGCTGGTGAGCAAAAGGGTTTGAGGCCATCTGAAAAATTAAATGTGGTCCTTTATTTCTCATGATCTTGTCTCTGTTGACTAGTGATCATGTAGGTAAAAGTGCTTAGCAGGTTTCAGTCATCCTGGCTGGCTGTGATTTGAATGATGTTGAAGTATTTTGCTCATGGCTTTTTACAGTAGGTGGGTTTAGTCATTTCATTAGAAATGAATTTTTTTTATCTAACTGACTTCTCTTTTCTTTTTATAAGCTCTGGTTTGTTTCTATTTATGTAGTAAAAAACCCATTTTACTGAGAAGTAAGAGTTAAAATGATACTATGCCATGTCATATGCTTGCTCTGTTGCCTGCCTGGATTATAAATAATGCAACAACTTTCCTTTCTAATAGTACTGCTCTGTGGTGGTCTTGTGATATGGTGTGTGGCATCCTGCAAGCGTAAATGGAGCAAAGATCCTTTCTCTCCAGGGGTCTGGAGTCAAAGGCTGTGGCTGTTCTGCTCTTACAGCTGTTCCAGGCAGCAGCAAACTAACATGTTTCTTTAGTGCGACCGTAGGATCAGTTCCCTATTCCTGTAGCCACCCACCTGCCCAGCCAGCCCTTTGTGGATCAGAAGTGTTGTGCCAGAGGTAGCATAGATAAGGCTGCCTGGGTGCTTCTTTATGCAACAGCAGGGCATCCTGAGTCCCAGAGTTTCCAGGAGCCTGGGTGTGATGTAAAGGCATAACTATTGACTTGAACCGCCTGGGAAACCATGGTGAGGCTTACTTACCAACAGCCAGTCTGGATTAAAGAGGATACCACTACAAAGGGTTTGGACACCCTGTTTCCTCCCACAAAGTAAACAAGTAGGGGGCATTTCTGACTGGGAAAGGTCAACCCTGCTTCGGTGAGTCACACGGTGACAGTGATAAAAGGCCTCTCCTTCCATAGTGGGGTGCCCCTAGTCTCCCTGACCCTGGGGGTAGAGAGCACTGCATCTGCAAGAGTTGTCTGCAGCATCTTAAAGGTCCCAAAGTTATTCCCTCCTTGAGCCTCCAGTCCTTCCAGCTGCCTAAAATTGGATTTCTTTGCAGCAAGGTAAGGAACAAGCAGACGAAACCCTCAGGTTTCTGTTGGGAAGTGCCTGCCAGTCTTTGCTGTTGGCTGGCTGCATGTCTGCACAGTAGCCTTCCAGTTGAGGCACTAGTAGGTCAGAGGGGGTTGTTTGGGTTTTGATGTTTTATTGTGTCCCTGAAGGTCAGAAATTTGCCAGATGCATGGGAATGAGGCTACCACAACTTGGTAGAGCAACTCCGGTGGAAAATTTTCATTTGCCCCAGAGTTCCTATGCCATGTTCCTACTGCCCAGTGTTATGGAACCCTGCCAGAGTGGGTTTGACTAAGCTTTGCCTGTGGTTCAGAACCGAGATGTGTTGGGAACCTCTTTTTATTTTTTTTTCCCTTTGAAAAATGAAGTGAAAGTTTATCAAACTGTACACTTAAACGAGAGCTTGGCCAGCCAAAGGAGGAAGTAAAACCTTCCTATAGAGTGAGTTCTAACCTGCTCACTGCACTTGTTTGTTCTCAGTTGACATCAGCCTTGCCATAAAGCCTCTAAATACGAACTAGGGACTTCCTTGTGAGCCTGGTACTGCTCTGAATCCAGCTTCTGGCTGGCAGCTGGTGGGACAATACTGCTGGGACACAGAAAGAACAGCTGCCAGGTAAGGTGCAGAGTGAGTGGGGGTACCTGTGAGTACAGCTGGGTCTCTGGGGAGTTTGGCTTTATTATTTTTGGCAAACAGAGCAGTGAAGGTGAGGGGAAAAAAGACAAATCTTTTCTTAACTCATCAAGACAACAAATGACCGCTCTTGTTATTAAGAATTTATGTGCATCTCTAATTTGTGAAAGTAAAAATTCTCGTCTTTCTGAAAACAGAGCAGCCCATCTCCTTTCAGAGAAGCAGCTCACAGCAGGGCTCCAGTGGGCTGTCAGACTCGGGTGGTTTGCAGCGTTAATCTCAGGGGCAGAGGAAGAAGAGGTGGTCCAGAGCTGAGGTGTGAGGGAGAGCACTATCATGATAGGGAGTTGTTGCTGTGCTCCTTGTGTTACGACGCACACGCACGTACTTTAGAGAAGACCTAAACCTGCTCTGCCTTGACCAGTGCCAGGTCCAGCTGAGGCCGTGGCCTCTCTGCCCCTGCTTGGGCAGGACAGGGCTTTGGTGAGGGCTTTGAGGAGCCCTAGTTCCTCAAACTTCTGTGTCGAGCTGGTCCTTGTTGTGGTTCTGTGGCTTGAGTCTGCTGGAGGTGCTGCTCGAACACACATCTGAGGGGCACTGGGTCCTGCTCTGACTGGGAGCAAGTAGAGTGAACACCTCGTGGCAGGGCGAGGAAAAATTATTCTTTAAAGTCATTCAAGATTTAGCACTCTTGTTGTTTGTGGGGTTTTTTTCCAAATTATTATATTCTAATCTTACAAATCTGTCAAAATATAACAACGACAGAAGACCATAAGAGGTCTTTCAATTCTTGGTCAAAAGTACTTTTTAAAAATAGTTAATATTTTAAAAGTTAACATTTTAAAATATTAAGATGAAAATAGAACTTTGGAAGCCTGACTGAAACCATTCCCTGTGTGTGTGTAAGAGGGATCACAACACCATAGACAGAGTGGTGCTTTTTACGCTAGAACATAGGATGGACACACCATTACCTGTGGACAAATTTAGCTGGGAAATGAGGATTTGGCTTTCAGCGAAGTGAAAACAAAATCAGATGAAGGGAGGAAAGTGGCAGGAGGAAATCTAACTAGTTTGAAAACTAAGGTAATAAATGGGATTTTACAACCTGTTTGTCTGTGATAGCAAAAGCTGGACTCTGTGATGCACAATTTCTCCTCTTGCTATATGCTTTTTGTGCTGATTATAAGCAACCAACTGACCTGTTGGACTTGGGCACACTACTGACTATATACTAGTGTGTAAGCTAGTGATTTTATTATCCTTTAATTCCCTCTTTAGAAGGGTGACCTCAGTGCTGGCTGTGACCAAGGCTTCCATCTCAGTGTTTCTAGATTGTTCTCTCTGTGGTGAAAATCCTGCAATGACAGTATCACCCATTTTTAATATTTGGTCAGAGTGCAGCAGAAATCCAGTGGCTGATATTGCATCCTATCAGCCCCAGGCAGACAGCCAGAGCTCAGTGTTTCCCATGCATTGCCCCAGCTCACCAAGCCAAGGGGATTCATTGCTTGTACAGGAGGACCAAGCCTTGCCAAACAAAGCAAAGAGTGTGGATGTGGACCATGGGCTTGGTGCTTCCTGGGATGGAGCTGGAAAAGCTATGTGGTGAGCAGCGAGGTGTACACTGCAGGGTGGATGTGGCCTCTGCCCCCCCTGCAGCTGGAAAGTTGTCTGGTAAAATTTTGAAGGACTGAATTGAATCTACTTTCTGATGAAATCCAGGACAAACATACACATAACTTGTGATGCCAATGTGGGAAATTGTTCTGATATCAGAACAGATAGAAGTGCAGGTTTAAAAATAATAGTTATAGCTGCTAAAATATGTATTAAATATTTTATTTTCAACCTGAGGACAAGAGAGCAACTAAAGTGTTTCCTTAATAATTTATTAAAATAATCTAGGGATCAGAAGAAGTAAACAAGTCAAGTAGAACATGACCACACACCTGGAAGCAGGTTTTGCTAGCCCAGATGAGACAGCTTCAGCTATATTTGTGTACATTGATGTATTTCAGCTCAGAAAGTAGCTGTTTCAAAGCTGACAAACCATTTCAGCAAAGAAAAAGCAGGAAAATATATTTTCATATTCAGTCAATGAATTAAATACAAGGATTAGATGTAAAAATTCTTACACTTATGGAGTGCACTGTGAGGAAAAAGTCACCAACTATAATAAGCAATGCTTCAGTTTAGATGGAAAAATACATATGGTAACTGCTTTCCCCTTATGATTATGACATATTTAAGGTGTTTTTTATTTTACTGATGCTGTTTGTCACTTTTAACAGAGTGCCAGATTTCTTCCACAGGATACCTGCATGGTATAAAGCTATGTAGAAAAGGAATGGTCAAAGTTGTATGAGGTCGGGTTATAGCTAATTATCAGGTTTTCCTGCTCAACTCATTAGTTGAAATTAACTGAGCCCAGTGGGCATTTCTTCTCCACAGCTCAGAGGGGCTGTTATGCCCTGGGGAGGAGCTTAGCTCTGTCTTCTCTTCCACCTCCCTTTTTCCTGTATCTCCATGCCTTTTCTCCACTTATTTTTGGCTTCTGAGCTCCTGGGGTGGCCTACTGCTGGGCAGGGAGTGACTGGAGGGCAGGGAATGGGAGCTGGTGGGTGCAATGTGGTTATGGCTCTGGGCTCGTCATGGAGGTAGTTGTTTGGTCAGTTAATTCTGCATCATTTGCTGACCACAATCGGCGAAGGGAAGAGGCCACCCTTACATCCTATGCATGGGTAGAAGAAGGAGCCACAGCTTTTATCCAGGGAGCATCAATAATTGCAGTGATGTAGCAAGAGAAGCTTCAATGCAAGCATGCCAACAGTGAGCAGAGATGTTTGGCTTGATGGATGAGTGGTTGCTGTGTATATCCTTCTGTGTCACACTTGTTGAGCTGAACCAGTCCTGGGCATGCCTGCACATGCTGCTCATTACCTTCATTCACTGGGTAGACCTGAAACTTACATGGTGCAGTTCTGGAGAAGTATGAAGTAGCTTTTTGCTACTTTCGCACACTAATTTCTGAACTACCAGTTTCTCTTTACAATAAATCTAAGGGAAATTGAAACCACTTTCCAGACTGCTGGATTCCAACCACTGCCAGACAGCTTTCAAAAAACAAGCTGCTTCTCTGAATATAAAAGCCCCCACTGAATGGCAAGTAACAGGAAAAGAGTAATTTAAGCATCATCAGAATGGATGAGTGACAGAATTTCATGAGGTATGTCTGTGTACATACAAGTGGACACATACTAGGAGAGGCAAACCTACAATAAAAGTACAGAGTTCCCAGCTACTTTGCAAACAGCACCTTTCCTTAAATCACTGGATGAAATTTGCTATACTTTTTAAGTTGCTATGGCATTTGAGCCCATGCGGTCGCATTTGACAGATATTTATCTCTGGCTGGCAAACCACACTGAGCAAATTGAAAATCCCCGGTTACACTGCCCTTTGTATCATTTCCTGTGAGGTAAGTCTGAAGAACCAACTCAAACATACAGCCTGTCTGTGTACAGGCAGGCTAGCATAGCTCAGGAAGTAAGATGGCACCTCTCTGACATCATGTTTGGAGAGTGACAAACATTGCATGGGTGGTGCTTTCATAAATAAGAGTGGACCATAAAAATGCTTTAATGCTGAGAAAATTCTAGACAGTCTCCTCAGAGAGAAGACAGCTGATCTGATGGTCTCTTTGCTGGCACTAGGCAAATAACTGAGATGATTGCATGTTCTTCCTTAACGCTTGTGTTTTGCTGTTTTTAATATTTCCCTCCCTAAAGCTGATGCCTGTTGGACAAGGCTGGGAAGACAGGAGCACTGGGTTAAAAGGAATGTAAATGTCTGCTAAGATGGCACTGGCCAGTTCAATTTCTAGCAAACCAGTATCACCATGCT
The DNA here is from genome assembly GCF_000695815.1 of Acanthisitta chloris. Classification (NCBI taxonomy): domain Eukaryota; kingdom Metazoa; phylum Chordata; class Aves; order Passeriformes; family Acanthisittidae; genus Acanthisitta; species Acanthisitta chloris. The sequence continues at coordinate 30,278 of NW_008665882.1, forward strand.
CCAGAAAAGTTTCTGCAGCAGGGGTGGAAGTGCACCAGAGCAAGCTGGACTTTTTCTGCAAACTGGGCTACGGTAAGCAGGACATCTGCAAAGTGCTGGAGAACCTGGGCCAAGACGCTCTAGAGGATGATGTGCTGAAAGAGCTGATTCGTATGGGGAGCAAACCCCAAGCTCTGGAGACCCAGGCTCAGCCTTCCTCACTAAAACTCGTTGCCCGTGGATCATGTAGCACTACACCAGGGTTGAAGTGGCTTGGAGAAGATGAAAGTGACTCTTCCTTGAGACCCATTGTGATCGATGGCAGCAATGTGGCAATGAGGTAAGCTCCATTTCCTAAAGGGATTTCTCTTCCTCTGAAGCTTTTGAATTTTAAAGCTGATGGCTTGAAAATGTTTGCAATTCAGTTGAGAGGTGCATTGGTGTGTTTGATGTATAATGTATGAACAATCTCTTATTCCTGTTCTTTGGCTGATACATAGCTTCTAAGGACCTGCTGTCTTTGATGCCCATAAATATGCACATCACATGCAATCACTGGCTCTCTCTGCATTTTGACCTTTTAGAAGACAACAGCTGGCTAACCACTACTGTTTGTGCCAAGTATCTCTCCCTTTTAGCTCACCATTGAATTTCCCTGCCTTTTCAGATGAGTATCTAGGATTTCTAAACCTATATGCTGAGATGCTTCCAGAAAAAAATGATGGACAAGATAAATAGACCACCCAACTAACCTCACAAGGAGAGGGGGAATAAAGACAAGTGACTGTGGTTCCTAACAGTATCACAGTTGTACTGTTTTGATTTGCAAGTAAACCCCAACAATGTTCCTGGCTCGTATATTTTTTGTTGGGTTTCAATTTGACTTCATTTTTAGGGAAATATCAGTGAATTGATTGTTGACTTAAATTGAACAGACTAATTTTCTCCTTAATATTTCTGTTTCTGGGAAATGGCACATAAACCCATCCTAGTTAAATACATTTTCTAGGCAGTGCCCTGACACTGTGAAAGCACCCTCACTGATGGGGAGCCTCGCACATCCATGTGGATGGGATGTCCAAAAACAGCAGTAGGTTGGTCTCTGTTTACCCCAGCAACATGGACAGACAGAGGCCTCAGGAGTCGAGAATCCAGGACACACTGGCTATCCATCCATTTTCTGTTAACTTCCCTGTCCACTCAACAGGCTGGGGCAGGGCCAAGGAAGGCTTCCCCCTGTTTAGTTGTAGTGTGAGGTGAGATGAGATCACACTCACTCTGGTTAGAGAGCAAAGTGGACAAGCACATACAGAGCAACTGGAGACTAAGCAAGTTATGCCATCTTCTGGGTGAAGGGAGAAATCCCAGTTGAAAACGAGGGGTTTCTTGCTCAGGGCAGCTCATGAGAAATATACAGCAGAGCAAAATTGCTTAGCCGTGTCTGGGCCATGAGCTCGGTAGCCAGGTGTTAGGATCTCCTGCCCCTCTTTGCATTTTCACCTTAGCCCCTCCTCAGGGTATTCTTTTGGATCTCTGCAAAAGAATAGGGCACCCACTCAGGCAGTGTGGCTGAGCTGATCACCCTTCTCTTCTCAGACATCCCAAACTTTGTCTTGATAAAGTTAAAGACTATTTGGATGATGGAGAAAACTATTGAGTTTGTCAGTTCAGTTGGTACTGCACTGGCACAGCCTGGAAGGAGCTGCTTTCCTCTCCTGGATGTCTTTCAAAGTGGTGCTGAATGGCATTTACTTTGGCTAATGGGATAGGCCTGGGGAGTGCTTTAGGTATCCTTGTTTTAATTTTTCTGGTTTTCTGCTGTCAGGAAGAGAAAGACTGTTTGCAGTAATCAGGGGAAAGGGATATTAGGTTTTCTTGCTGGGGAAACCTGCATCATCATCAACACCAACCATAAAAGTGCAACAGAAGAAGCAGTTTACAGATGAAACTATCAAAAAGTTAAAGCTTCTAGAGGCATCTGCCTGTGTGGAGAAAAATATCTCTAGCATTTGCATGTATATCATAGGACTGGTGTTTCTGGAGCATTTCAGAGTGGTCCACTGTGGAGTGCAAGGTTTTGAAAAGGATATATGTGGCCCACAGTAACAAAGTGAGTCTTCAACCATCAGTCAGCTTACCCATAGAAACTGAGTGGAAAATAACCTTACCTTTGGCCAGTCTCAGTTGTCAAATGTCTCAGTGCACTTCGTGTTTCCATCAGATGTAATGAGAGGGTTTGCTGCCTGCCAGCATATCCCTGGGAAGTGGGCAGGACAGTTTAGCAAAGCTAGTGGAAAAAAAACAAAAACGGAGTCATGTTCATATGAAAAGGAAACTGTCATAACCCTATTCGCTGCACACTGATGAGGCTTATCTGCTCTAGTGCTTGCACTCACAGCTAGTTTTAAAGCTGTGATAGGTACAGAAACCTTTTCCTAGGCCAGTGCAGCCCTGCACAAGGCTCTCTCCTTTCTGACAAAGCTGTGGCTGATGCTGTCATGACCAGGTGGAGATGAGGCCACTTGCAGTTTTCAAAAGGAGCTGTTTTGTCTAAACTTCCTCTCAAAGGGGTTGGAATTGCACAATTTAAAAAGGACTTACTGCATGCTAATTATGGATTAACTGCTGGAGTAGCAGTGATGCCAAATTGCTGCTTCATTTTCTGTGAGATGGGCCCTACTGGTCTGTGACCCAAGTGCAATATACCCTGTTGCTGGCAGGAGGGAAAGATGGGACTGAGTTGCAGCAGGTCAGTTATGGTCCATGGACTATGGGGTTGCATGGAAAAGGTGACTGACAGGAGCCAATCTATCACCATGCAGGGAGAATGTAAAGCTCTGAGGCCTCTGCTCCACTGCACAGCACACACTGGTGTTTAGCTGCGTGGGCACTGCAGCACACCACTCTGGGTTAAATACATGGTCCCCAGGTTTGGATTGGATTGGACTGAATTGGATTAAGTGGTAACCCTGAGAAACAGTTCCAGGTGTCTCATCTTGCCTGTTCCACTTGGCCTTTTGGCTGACTCACTTGTGCTTGAATGCTTTACCATCTGCACTGGGCTACGTCTAGAACTGCTTTCTTAAAACTCACAGGGTTATATGTATGAGTGGTCAATGTTAAAGCAGGCTGTTGAACTTTTTTTGAGTCATGGCATCAGACATGTACCTAGGCTGCCTTTTAAGGGCAGTTATCTGAGAAAGTCACCCAAACTTTGAGTCACATCTCCAGGCAATGTTATGCCTATCCTGCATAGATCCCATCCTTTAAAACCAAACAAAACAGCTGTTCTGGAATGGAGATTAGGTGTGTCAAGCACTTCAGAGCATTTATTATGGGCAAGGGTTTTATAAGACTTCCTATTTTCTTGGTATCTATTAATAGGCAACCAGGTTTCTTCCTCCAAATTGTGGTATTTTTCATTTGTGGTTACCATTTCAGGATGGAAACTTTTATTAGGTGTAAAATGGAGCTTTGGTTATGAGGCTGAGGTAGGCAGAACCTAGAGATGAATCCCTGGGGGATGGTGGTGGGAGAATCATTTAAAACTGTAACATTGTCCTTGACTGGTCTGTCACTGCAGGTAGGTGTAGTGACTGAGAGAGTACATTTACAAGTGCATTTTGCAGAGGTAAAAACCTGAGTGAGACTTTGGTGATATTATCCAGAAATATCAAAGTACAAGAATGAGGTTTCTGTAGATACTGTCAGGGTGTTTATCCATCTAGGATTCTGTATACAGTTTATTTTTGTTTCCTTGTGCAGAGGTAGTTAACAAATGACCTTCCTTTATGCATGCACTGCACTGTAGCCAAATTTAGATATGTGGAATGTCAACCAGTAAGAACTTTCAGAGACCGGGAAAAACTTAGAAAGGATATCCCTCCTAATTGTTTTTCTTGAGGCCATTCTCTGTCTTACACTGAATATTGATAATTCTTCAGAACCTGCCTTGCTGGCACCTTCTACAGCACCTGTCCTAGGTGTTCCTATCTCTATGTGCAATGAAGACAAAACCAAGTAACTAGGGCAAGATAAATATGGGCCTGAGGTGCCTGTGACCATCTCCCCTGAGGTCTTGACCCTTTTTTGGTGTCCTAGGTTAGGTTCTCCATATTTCCCATGCTTCTTCTTACAGTTTTCCTTCCCTCATAGTTTGACTCCTGTTTCCAAAAGTAGTTGAATGCTCTGTGATCACACTTGCAGCTGCTTCAGACTTTAAAATCCCTAATGGCATTGTTGCCACAGAAGAAAATTCTCACATTTTCTTTCTCACAGAGGAGCCTCTTTTGGGTTTCTGCTTGTGCTGGAAGAAACTCTCACTCCTCAAAGCCTTATCAGACAAGGAAGGTGAAGGGTCTGACATGGCCTAAGATCTTGCTGGTACTATAGGACCCAAGTCCATCCACTCCATACAGATGGAAGGAAGAGGCTTAGGCCACAGAAATGGGGATAGGACACCTCTGTTTTTAGGTATCCAAGCAGCTTCAGATTAAACATTTTTGGTTCTTCTGGAAGATGTCTTTGGATCTGTCCAACCAGGACACCCTGCCGGGTCATTTTCTTAGACACTCGTGAATGACACAGAAGTTGTTTATATTGCCTTTTCTTTACTGTCTCAGTTAAAGAGAATTCTAAGCATAAAAACTGTGCCTCATCATCATCATCATTTTTTTGTAGTCATGGAAACAAAGAGGTATTCTCCTGCTGGGGGATCCAGCTGGCAGTGGATTGGTTTCGAGAGAGGGGGCACACATACATCAAGGTTTTTGTCCCACTCTGGAGAAAGGAGCCCCCTCGTCAAGACAGTCCTATTGCAGGTAGGTCACCATCCTGGGCACAATTTGGCAACCATTAGGTGCAGTTTGGAGGCAGAGGGGAGTGTGAAGAACCCAGTACAGTTTTGCCCTGTAGAGACAAGAACAGTGCAAGTTTTGTATCAGGTTTACCTCACTTAAGTTAGTCATCAATTCATTGCCTCATTCACTGCTCCTGGCTAGCAGCTAAAATTGCTTACAAAGCATTGTTACACTGCTTTGAACCTTCTGCTTCCCAAGCAGAAGTTGCTGCCAGCTGAGTTAAAGGAGTTTGTCAGCTTGCAATGAGTGTACAGAGCTTTTAGGGCCAACCAGGAGACTGAGACATTCATTATTGCATGAGTATTATCTGTTAGCCTGTTACCCAATACAGGAGGTACATGGATTCCTCTTCCAGGAGAAGGAAATGCATCAGCAGAAGTCTGTGGAGGAGGGTGAAACTCAGTTTGTATGGAAATAGGTCTGTGAGATTTGTGGCAGCAGCTTGGTGTCTGCAGATGAGGTGACTGGGGATCTGCCTTTCTGCAGAGCAAGAATGGCAAGAGGTCAGAGTGTCCTCAATAGCAGCAAAAGAAGTTTATTCATTTATTTTATCACATTGCATCTCCAAGTAAAGCTCACATCAGGGCTGATTATGAGCCTTCTAGCATCTAACAGGGTAAAAAGGGCACTACAGGGCTTCAATATGCCTCTGGTGTAGAATTCATGGCATCCTTTTACAAATGAGACTTAAAAATCAAAAAAGGGTATCTCAACTTTTACAAGTAGATGTTTTTGTAAAAGACCTAATTTTCAAGTTGCCAAATAACCACCAGATATCAGCACATCTGAAAATTACACCACCATAAGTTGACTAAAGTGCTGAAACATCTTGAGATCCCTGTAGGTTTCTAGCAGGGGATTGAGACCTAATGAATTAGTTTTTCTTTTCTTTTATTTCCCCATCTATTTCTGCCAACTGCCCCCCAGATCAGCACATTCTTGAAGAGCTTGAAAAGCAGTCGATCCTTGTCTACACGCCCTCTCGGAAGGTGAAAGGCAAGAGGGTGGTTTGCTATGATGATCGTTACATAGTGAAAGTTGCTTATGAGAAAGATGGAGTCATTGTTTCCAATGACCACTACAGGGATCTCCAGAATGAAAACCCTGAGTGGAAATGGTTCATTGAGCAGCGACTGCTCATGTACTCTTTTGTCAGTGACAGGTAAGAGAATGTTGGTGTTATATAAGCTTGAATTTAAACATTATGGGCCAGGTCAGCTCCAGCATCAATGTACCTCCCACTGGTAGCAGGCAACATGAGCCCTTTTCTGAAAGGAATTTACTGCACCTTATCACATTTCTTGAGTTCCTACTCCCTCAGCTTTGGTCCTAAACCCTCCCATGTCACTTTTCTGTGAACTTTTCTATTTGAATGGCAGCATTAATGACCAGCTTTGCTTCTTTCCAGTCCAAGCTGGGATGTTAAACCAAGTCTTGGCATCTTTTCTATTTCCTATAAGAAACAGAATTAAATCCATGAGACGAGGCTGGGTGGCAGTATTTTTAATTCCCCTACAAAACAGGACAGCGCTTTTCCTGTGCTTTTGTGACCATAACTTTCTAGAAGAGGAGAGATGAGCAGCTGATCTCTCTAGCCCTTCACCATCCCCACTGGGAAGGTTTTCATTAAGGTGCTTGCACCATACCTGGGAGGCTGAGCCAAGTGCTCCTCAGTCCATTTGTACTAACCTCTCCTGAGTTTTGTGATAGCTGAGGTGTTCATTAGACATGGTTTGGCTGGGGAAATGCACTCAGAGATATCCAGTGTGCACAGACAAATGCTAACATCCTTGACTTTTTCTGCTTTCCAGGTTTATGCCTCCTGATGATCCATTAGGCCGACATGGACCCACTCTTAATAACTTCCTCAGAAAAAGGCCAGTGCTTTCTGAAAAAAAATGGCAGCCTTGCCCCTATGGTGAGTTTCTCCTCATGCTTGGAACAGCCCCTCCTCTTACTCCTGCCCCTTGCTTCCTAGCAGTGCTGTCCTTTGGCTAAGGGCAAGCAGCATTCTCACATGCTGTCCTGCCTGCTTTGTGTGGTGGGGACTTGGGTTGGGGCTGCTCAAAGGTATGATGTTCTTTCCTCTCCTGCCTAAGTGGCTTAAGCCTCAGCAAAGGCAGCAGCTGTTTCTGGCTCCTCCATCCTTATCTGCACACAGCATTCAAACTGAGCACCGTGGCCGTGCTGACCACCCTGCTTGCCCACACTCTCACTGTGCACTGTAGCACTTGGGAAAGGCCATCCAAACACTTTTTCTCTCTCCCCTCTCAACAGCTCTCCAACAATGTCCAGAATTCTCAGAGTTAAATCCTTATGCCATTTTTTAGAGCAGCCCTTTGTAGCAGCAGGTCTCCCAGCACACTCAGTGGAGGAACCAAAACAAATTTCAGACAGTTCCAAAAATAGCAGAAACATCCTTTCACTGCTGCTTCACCCTGCTATTTAGGTCAGCATTATTTAAATCTGGGGTCAACAGTACTCAATTTGAGAACAGCACTTCCCTTTTTCTCTGTTTATGCTCATCACACCCCTGCAAATTTCTGGTGCTGGGGGAGGAGTGGGGAGTGCGTTAATTGATGCTGGTGCTAGTGACAACCTCCTGTCTGATATTTTTGATTCTTTCAGGTAAAAAATGCACCTATGGCAATAAATGCAAATTTTACCATCCAGAGAGAGTACATCAAGCTCAGATCTCAGTTGCTGATGAGCTCAGGGCTAAAACAAAGGTCCCAATAACCCTGGGGAAAGAAGAGGAGAGGTGTAACTGCAAGCCCAGACGAGAGCCTGTACCCTGCACAGAAACTCTGCGAGAAGCCAGAGGCTGCACAGGGCCTTCTTGCTACCCAGGGTGGTCCCAGGGAAGCTGTCCTGAGCAGCCACCCAGTGCTTGGGTCAGTGGTCCTAGCTCTGACCTGAGGCTGGACCTGCAGCACTTGCCACAGCCAGAGCCGCTGCGAGACCAGCCACTCGTGGAGAAGATGTCAGCAATGTCAATAGGGGATGACACCTACAGCTATAACTGGTCCATTCATACCTCTCAGGATGGAGAGGTGATGGACAATCCACATCACTGCAGTGACCTTAGGAACAAGCTGTTCTCACTTCATCACCCTCATAGCTTGGACCACACCTGCTCACCAGGGTGTCCTTTCCAGCAAGTGGTACTCCCACCAGCACGAGGCAGGACGTGCCCAGAGCACAGTTGGCCTCAGGACTGCTGTGGCATGCACAGAGCAGGTCAGAGGAGTCAGTATATCCCTGATGGTGCTCAGCACAAACAGGCCCCAGAGCCTCAGCACCATGTTTTGCTGCAGTCCACAGCTCTTCCCCCTGACACGCTTCACCTGTACAGTGAGCAGCAGCTGCAGCAGCACTGTCTCCCCAGCCAGCCCCCACAGCAGCCCTTTCTATTAGACTCCAGCAACAGACTGGGCTTCTTCCAGGAAGCACACACTTACCCTAATGCCTCTTACAGTGACTACTGGACCAGCCCAGCTGCAAGGCCACCCTCTGCCCAGCAAGAAAACATACATGGGGAGCTGTGCTCCCTCTTCCCTTACAATGAGGTGAACCATGTCATGACTTTGTACCCTGATATCAAGGACAAGGGGACTAGAGCACCTCCCATATGAAGACAGGTTGAGAAAGTTGGGGCTGTTCAACCTGGGGAAGAGAAGGTTGCCTGGAGACACCATAGCAGCCTTCCAGTACCTGAAATGGGCCCACAAGGAAGATGGAGATGGACCCTTAATCAGGAACTGTAGTGACAGGACAAGGGGGAATGGCTTCAAACTGAAAGTGAGTAGGTTTAGATTAGATGTTAGGAAGAAATTCTTTACTCCTGCCATTGCAAAGCCTTGAAACACTAGACATATTTTTAAAGTCCTAATCTATTGTTCAACTTCCATAGAAGGACCATGCTCATAGTTCCCAGTAAAAGGCTTTCCCATGACCTCCCCATGACTGGCATTGAAAATTATTTGGTCTATTTTCCCTAACACAGGGCTATGCTCTCTGCTAGAAGGCATCTTTGGGTCCATATTATTACGTGATTCAAGCCCAGCCCAGTATCAGTGAGCTTCCAAAGATATATCTTGTGTTTATAAAACGATGCTGAGAACACCCAGAATCAGTAGCAGAGGTGATGGAGATACACCAGAGCACTTGAAGGTAGCTGCAGGTATGTTTTTCAGAGATCACACACAACATAAGTCAAATCAGGAGAGTAATCTTCAATGTAAGTCCTGATGTTGACTGAGGGCTCGGGCTGGTAATTAAAAAATTTCAGAAATCCAGATGATGCTAAGGGAAAAAAACAAACAAAAAAAAAAATCTTTGAAGTGTCTCTTGTTTCTTGTGTTGAGCAAGAAAACTATTGTTGACTTAACCCTTGCTTACCAAATGTGTCCCCATACTGCAATTGTACAGCTGATTTATGATTACAAGCATTGAAACTATGTTCTGTGGGGACATGTTTGAATTCCAGTAAGCTGTAAAGCTGCTAATCACTGCATTATTCCACTGCATTCTTCAGGTTATAATTCAAATGTTAAGGTTAATCCTAAAGGTTTTTGGCATTATACCAAAGTTTAAGTATGTCAGTATGACATGTTTTAAAAAAGCTTTAACACATTATAAAATGTTCATCTATAACATTTTGTTCCGAATATTGTTGTCTTTATTTTGTTTGGGTGCTTTTTTGGTTTTGTTTAGTGTTAGGTTTTGGTTGGCTGTTTTTTTCTCAGTCCTCTTAGCACTGATGCTTCATCATTCAGCTGTGATTTTCAAACTCTCTGACCCCATCAGTATCTGATTTCTCTGATGTGCAGTCGGTGTTGTTGGTTCTGGGCAGGCATTAAACATGGTCCTCACTAAGAAGGTGACCAAAGTGTAGTAATTTATATTTACTTACATTAGCATGTTTTTTCAAAGTGGTGATTGTTTGGCCTATTTCCATCTCAAAACCACCACCAGCTCTTTTTTTTTTTTTTTTTTTTTTTTTTTGGTGGTGGTCTAAATAATCTTCAGAAAAAAGGTAATACTGTACCTGTTTAATTTCTTGTGTCCACGTGGTTGGCTCCAGGAAATTGTAATTTGGAGGTATGATTTATCTTCACAGAACATGACAACTTTTCCATATGTCATATGGATTGTTGGAATGGCTTATAAATACATCCACTGCATATTACATAAAGATTAGAAATTGTATTAAAACAAAAGCTATGGAATAAATTCCCCATGGAAATGCTTTGAAAAGTCCTTGAGTTCTATGGCCATAGTTAGTTGTGCTGAAATACACCACACACTGCACCTTCACTGAAGCAACATGAGATATTCCAAGGATCCAATGCCTATATTGTGCCTACACAGGGTCAGGCTCCCCAGCTTACCTATCCACCTGTACCAG
>NW_008665882.1:40606-46485 GCF_000695815.1 Acanthisitta chloris
TAAAGTGTGATGCCAAGCAGAAAAATATCTTCCACCTACTCAAACAAAGCAAGTCCCAAATGCCAGCATTCAGGAAACATGCACACAGCCACGGAGTGGGATGCAACTGTACACATCAACTTTTATTTTTATGTCTGGAATGTATGTTGCCTATTTCAAACAGAAAGCATTTAAAAATCTATATGAAAACTGGCACATCACCTTTATATGGTGCCCTCAGCTTGCTGGAGACATGCATAAGATCTCCTTTTCCTCTGAGGAAGCACAGAAATTTGGTGGTTGTTCAAAACCCTCTCTCGATGTTTAATAACTTATTTTCCTTTCATTTCTGTCTTATTTACTGTATTAAATACAGTAGTAAAATACATAGAATGTGTATTCTGCTAAGAAACTGCCTGAGAAAATAAATCAGACTTTGGTGCTAAACAGAACTTGATTTCTCTTGGCTCTTGTGCTCACGAGGTTTTTTTTTCTCATGGAGCTTTGTTTGAAAGGCAGCTCAGCAGCAGAGCAGTGTCACTGTCTGTTTGAGAGGAACTCTGCCCCTGGCCAGGAGCCCATGCAAGGCACAGACTTTTGTTATTTCACCACAGCACGAGCATGTGGGGCTCAGGAGTTTCTGCTGCAGAGCCTTTTGCACTTTGCAAAGCAGGAGAGTTTCTTTTTGCCTTTGTCAGCTCCTGAAGTAAGGAAAGGGGCTGCTAACAGAAAGGAGGTGGCAGCTCTTACACAGACAGGGTAGGAGGCTGTTGCTATTTGGTATCTCTGCTGAGATGCATTTGAGGCCAGTTCTTGCTGCCAAGATGAAAATGAACCCATAAATCTTAACAGGCTCAGAAAGCCCTTGATGTTCCTTGCTTTTGGGTTGTCAAGACTCTTTTAGAATAAGCTGGAAGCAGCAGGAGCAATCCTCCAGGAGACAGGCTGCTTTCCCAAGGGAGATTTAAAGAGTTGCCAAGTTCATTTTAAGATTTAAAGAAAAAAAATCAGAAAAGAGATTCCTTGTCTGTTCTCTACTCAAACCCTTTCCAAAAAAGTCAAGAAGCCACAGACACTCTCCTTTGTGAGGGGCTAGGGAAATTATACACAAATATTACACTGAAAATATTGGGTGGAGGTCACCCCTGCAGCAGCTCCTCAGAAAAGAGAGGGGAAAAGAGGGTGATCCTCTATACCCCATGCAGTCCTGGGCAGCTCACAGGAACTCCCTCCCACCTCTTCTTAAATACAGAAGAAATCTCTCCTTCACAGAACATGCCCAACAAGTCTACGAATGTGGTGAGCTTAGGTACCATAAGAATTAATGCCCTAAGATACAGAATAATAATAGTGAAACAGATAATAATCCTGCTCTATATCACACAGTTGTATTTGCCAATTATTCTGAGAAGTTCTGGTAGTATTTTAACTCACTTCCCATAAGAGCTGGCACAATTTATACACAAACATTTGAACGAATCACAAACAACCGAATACAACATGTCTTCTCTCCTCCTTAAAGGTGTTGGATTGCTAGGTAAGAACAAGCAAGGCCTGGACTTTGCCAAGGGTGACAGAGCACTGCATTCACTCACGTATATATGAGTCTCCTGTACTATCTACCTCCTTTGTGCTGGTGGGACTGGGATGCTTCAAACTCCTGAGAAGAGTTTAATGTTACAGCACCACTTGTCACTAGCATTATTAACTAAGTGCTACCACTCACAATCACTGGTGAAGGGAGTTTTGTATAGCATTTTAACCACATCCCTTCTCCACCCTCAGCTGGGCTCACTGCCTTGAAGTCTTGCAGCAGGCTCAGAGAACTCTTTAGTGAGATGTACCGATGTGCTGACTTGGAAAACGCAGTCAAAACAGACATGCAAATGGAACACATCTCTACACAGAGCGATCTGTGGGGACAGCACATTCAAGGCAGCGAGTCAGAAAGATAGGACAACACATACAGGGCTGGCAGGACTTTGAGCACAGTAAGGAAATTAGAAGATGTGCATCTGCCAATGAATGGTGGCATCAGAATTGTTCACTGCAACCACTCTGCCAGCTCTTCCTCTTTCTGAGTCTTCTCTTTTCAATCCCATTCTTGCTGGGCTCTGGATTTCCATTGCATCCTTTATGCAGTGGGGCCCAACTTACAAAACACCTTGTTGCCCCAACCCCTCTTCTTCCACCTCCACAAAGCCACATGCCTCCACCAAACTCTTGTTTTGTGCTTCCTTCACTTCCCTGCTCACCTCCTGCCTTGCTCTCTCACATACTACTTCCACTCAAGCCCAGAGAGCAGCTTCTCTCTCCCTTCACACTTATCCTCTGAAGCTGAAGGGGTCTTGAGGAGTTTCTTTTCTGGTTTAATTTTCTCTTATTTAATTTTACTAAAATATTTTAGGGCTTTTTTTTTTTTTTTTTTTTTTTTTGCTGTTGCCATTGAAACCATGACATAGACGATTTTAGCCTGGCAGAGATCCGGTATACTCGAGCTGTTTTCCCATCACACCTTAAAGCAGTCTTCCTTTCCAGGGGAAGGAGGCAGAGGCAAAGCTATATTCGTAGATGCTGGTGCTGACTTCATACAGCTTTCTCTTCTCAAAGAGGATGCTGACAGAAACTCAGCCACCACGTGCTCTTAATCACTTTAAATCCTACTGCAAAAGTCACATTAATCCTTCACCTACCATTCCCTAGTTTGTACATTGGAGGGAATTACCAGCACTACTGGTGTTATACAGACAGAAGACAAATGGGCATTAGGACACAGAATGGCAGAAGAAAACTGTAAAGTAGAAGCAGGCAGCAAAACACGGATGGCACAAAAACATCAGACTGGACAAATGAAAGTAAATTTTCTCAAAACAAAATGTTCAAAAAGAATTAAATAAAACTAAAGAAGGGTAGAGCTGGCAGAAGCAAGTATTGAAAGCCACATATGGTAGAATAAACCTTGGAAAGGAACTGCTGTGCAAAGTGAGTTGGAAGAGGTGCTGCCATCCATCTGCACACCTGTGACACTGAGTGAGCAGGGCCCAGCTCTCCTGGGCTGTCAGCTTTCTGGATTTAGTACCTATAATACCTGCAGAGACTCCAAACAACTGAGAAAATTGCTAAATAAGAAGCAACATTAACCATAGAAACCAGATGAACTACAGTTCTGAACACAGAGCCAAGACAAAGATACCTTGACTGCCCAGTGATTTGGTTTCCAGAGTAGACCTCATTTTACTACAGGAATAAATGCTCTCCTGCCATTGTCAGGAGAGCTGCACAGGGATCAGAACTGCCTAACAGGACTAAAGACAACTAATGCTTGCTGAGGACAGCAGCAGGAGAAGCACAGAGGAATGTGATGGCTTTTACTACTTGAAATGGTAAATGACAAAATGCATTTCATAAATAAAACCACATACTGCAGCTACAGGGAAAGCAAAAGTATAAATGCTATGATGGTCTGGCAAAGGTTGCAGTCCATCCCACCACTGCTCCAGAAGTGGTGGTAAGGAAATTTTTAGCAGGGAAGCAAACTTGGCTATGATTTGTTATTGCCAAAGTATACACAGCCATTGGCAGACAATTATAAGTGTTACTCAAAACTATCATCGGAATGAGAAATACTGAGTTCTCCCCACAGGAGGTCCTGTTAGGAAGAAGCTGAAGGGAATACAGAAGCTTGTAAAAATGTTATTTCCAGCAGGGAAACTTTCTCAGAGAACTTCAGCATCTGCATATCCTTTTGCTTATAATATAATGTATGACATGTGGTGGATTTGCAGCCCTGGCTTCACTTAAAGCAGCAGATGGAAGATCTTCAAACCTTTAGAGCATCTTCCTTAGGGTAGACTTAAGCTTTGCAGAAGAGGGAAAAAAAAGTAGGTATTAGTCTAAGCTGAAATCAAATGAACAATATTATGGCAAAAAAAGGGGTTGACAGTCCAAGTTCTAGATCTGTAGAAAAGCAGAAAAAATACTCTCCTGTGGTATCTGTCCATCTTCTATGACATTGATATGAAACTAGGGATGGTAGTTGGGAGACACTAGTTTAGGTCAGCCTCTGCACCTTGCTCTTCAACGTTTTAATACTGAATTTATCCAAGGGAACTTAAGTAGAGTTATTGCAAGAAGTACACACAGCCAAGTGGAAGCCTCTAGAAGACGTCTGGCCTAGCAATTGCCATCTGTAAGACATACACCAGTAATATATTTTTCAAAACCACGATACCAGGTCCACCACAAGGTGTCGATGTGGGAGCACACGCCGTTCCCATGCCCTGGCAGGAATCCCGTCCGCAGGAGCTGCGCTGCCCCCGCGGGTGGAACAGAAGCGACGCGGCAGCACATGCAGGAGCGGGGGCAGCCTCAGCCCGGCTCGGCACGAACCTGTGTCTCCTGGCCAGAGCCTCCTGCAGGGTGAAAGAAATCCGTGGACCTGCAGGTGAGGCTTGAGCACACCACCTGAACTGATCCTGTCACCTTCTGCGAGCTGCTGCTTCATACCTGGAGCACACAGCATTGTTAAGCATTTCCACCACATCTTGACTTCAGCCTGTGTTTCATATTTAAGCAGTCCTAAAAGTGCATTCAGCAGTCTTAGAGGTTGCAGCACCCTCAGACCGTGGAGCAGCAAGAGCCAAACGCAGAATAACAGGTTTCAAAAAGGGGCATTTTACAAAATCCACCCTTTATTCTGTCTCTCTATTCTCCCCTCACCTGCAGTTCACTCCGGGGCTGCCCTGCCACTGGCGGCTCAGGATTTGTCTTGGCTGGGGCCCAGGCACTGCTGCCAGGCTTCCCTTTCAGGGCAGTGGCCCTGGGAAAGTCACTCCGGGTTAAGTTTAGAGTTCCAGGTTGGCACATTCTTAACGCAAGCCAAAAATAAGTGTGAATGGGGATCAATTTTATGAATTTGCTGAGCTGCCAATTATATTTTAAAGCTGAAATCTGAAACTAGGTTTGCTGGTTGCATAAGTATCACGGCCAATCCTTAAGCAGAAATTAATTGGAAAACCACTCTCTCTCCAAGCCCAGATAGCATTGCCTTACAAATGTTATCTCCAAGTCTTTCCAGGTGTACGTTAGACATTAGCAGTCATCAGAACACAGGGGATTTTAACTAATTAAGTGTATTATCTGGGAAATCTCTCAATCAAAATTAGGCAGATATACAACAAATATTCCCAGTGTGCAACTGTAAAGCAGCATTAAGTGGTGGTGGTGGTGAAATTAAAGCTTCATCCAAAAGAACCCAAAATGCCATAATTTCCTATTGCATTCCTTTTACACCTTCTTCCCTTGCATTTTTTGGGGGTGGGTAGTTGGGTTGTGCACTCACTTCTCCATAGAACCAAAAATAACATCCCAGGCTATTCAGACAGAGGTTGGATGGATGTGCCACACAGCACATAGAGGCTTGAGCTCACAGCCATCTGAAACCTGCCTGCAGTCTGGTTTCTAAGCTCCTTGCCAGAGGCAGAAGTAACTCTTTGGGTCCAGCTATCACATCACCAGTAGAGCAGCAATGCTGGATTGATGGTAGGATCTCCTGAGCCTCCTGATAGAGCCTGAATTTGCCCACAGGTGATTACCAATGCTGTGCCATGCTTGTTTTCATTATTCAGGCTTTAAATACTGCATCTGTGGTGCCCAGCTCTTGGTTTTCAGGGCTCACAACACAGGGTTTCTATGTTCTGGTGAGTGCAGATTGTCCCATTTCAAGACAGAATTGCATCACAGCCATTAGTAATACTACAGAAGTTACACATGCTTCCTAAATCCCATCGTATGTAAATGAATCTCTACAAACAAAAGACATCTCCATCCTTCTGGAACAACTTCCAAAGCAAATCTTCCAGAGGACACAGATAATTTTATGATGTATACATATATTTTAT
>NW_008665883.1:0-1142 GCF_000695815.1 Acanthisitta chloris
CAGTGGTGGACTCAGTGCTGGACTCAGAGCTGGACGCAGAGGTTGTCGTGTGCACAGTGGTGGACTTAGAAATTGTGGTGGTCGTAGAGCTTGAATTGGTCGTAGAGCTTGAAGTGGTCGGAGAGCTTGAAGCGGTCGGAGAGCTTGAATTGGTCGTAGAGCTTGTGCTGGACTCCGTGCTGGCCGTAGTCCCTTTGGTGTACCCAGTGACATAGATGAACCATTCCTCTCCTTCCCTCTTTCCGGTGACGCTGTCCCATCGGTTCTCCATCCCTGTCCTGTCCCCTCTGGCTGTGCTGGTCCAGTAGCCATTCCCTGTTGGGGCTGTGGAACCTGTGGAGAGAGAGCAAAGTTGGGATGGAGCTGGAGACACCTCAGCCTTGGGTGTCCCATTTCCAGTCCCTTCTTGACCTTCTCCAGTTGGGACTCCATGATCCCATTCCCAGTTGGGTTTGGGACTCCATGATCCCATTCCCAGTTGGGTTTGGGACTCCATGATCCCATTCCCAGTTGGGTTTGGGACTCCATGATCCCATTCCCAGTTGGGTTTGGGACTCCATGATCCCATTCCCAGTTGGGTTTGGGACTCCATGATCCCATTCCCAGTTGGGTTTGGGACTCCATGATCCCATTCCCAGTTGGGTTTGGGACTCCATGATCCCATTCCCAGTTGGGTTTGGGACTCCATGATCCCATTCCCAGTTGGGTTTGGGACTCCATGATCCCATTCCCAGTTGGGTTTGGGACTCCATGATCCCATTCCCAGTTGGGTTTGGGACTCCATGATCCCATTCCCAGTTGGGTTTGGGACTCCATGATCCCATTCCCAGTTGGGTTTGGGACTCCATGATCCCATTCCCAGTTGGGTTTGGGACTCCATGATCCCATTCCCAGTTGGGTTTGGGACTCCATGATCCCATTCCCAGTTGGGTTTGGGACTCCATGATCCCATTCCCAGTTGGGTTTGGGACTCCATGATCCCATTCCCAGTTGGGTTTGGGACTCCATGATCCCATTCCCAGTTGGGTTTGGGACTCCATGATCCCATTCCCAGTTCAGTTGGACTCCCTCTGGTCCATCTCCAGTTGACTTTGGGACTCTCTGGTCCATCTCCTGTTGGGACTCCATGATCCCATTCCCAG
>NW_008665884.1:0-5569 GCF_000695815.1 Acanthisitta chloris
CCCGAGCGAAATGCAGAGCCGTCTCGCCCTTCTCCTGCTGGGGCTGCCGGAGGGATCCGCAAAGAGGTGAAGGTCTGGAAACAAAAAGTGGCGCCTGGGACACGATTACGCAGGATTCTATCCCGACCCGGAAGTTTATGTCGGGAACACGTGTCGGGGGAAGGTGGCGAGGCTGGAGCCGCTGAGCTCCCACCGCCCCCGGGGCTGTGCCAGCCGCAGCCCCCGCGGAGCTCAGACACAAAGTCCAGAGGCTCTAGCGAGTGCCCCTCAAACACAGCTTGCTAGGGTGAGTAACTGTTTAACATCAAAATGCCCCTGCAGTCCGAAGGGGAAGAGGCCTTGTGGTTTGTTGTTTTAATTTTTTTCTCTGCTGGTTTTTTTTTTTTTTCCTGTTGTTTCATTGTTATTTTTAGCTGAACAAGTTCCACGTTACGTTTGGGTGTATCAGTTAGGACTCTAGTGCTTTATTCTAACTCTTCATAGGCTGATGGGAGGTGTTTGATACCTGTTTCACATGAGGCAAATCATAGAAATGCTTAAAAATTATTGGAATTGATATGTTAAATAATTCCAGAGTAAGTAAAAAATAAATAATAGTGTCACCAAGACACAGTGTGAAGTTAATTCTTCGCTCACTGATAGACTGTTTGGCTTTAGACTCAGCAAGGTTGTGTCTGGATTCAAATTATTTAAATACACACATGAATGTTTTGTAAGCTGCCCTAGAAATTGGAAAGCTATAGCTGATGATGTAAAGCAAAGAATTTGCAGG
This sequence comes from Acanthisitta chloris, assembly GCF_000695815.1. Classification (NCBI taxonomy): domain Eukaryota; kingdom Metazoa; phylum Chordata; class Aves; order Passeriformes; family Acanthisittidae; genus Acanthisitta; species Acanthisitta chloris. The sequence goes on from NW_008665884.1 coordinate 773, forward strand.
GGCAGAAATTGTGTAATGACATGACATTTGGATTGAGTTTCTGTATGTGCCATACAACGAGGAGATGTTGTGTTTGTGTGCCATCTTAGGCTTTAGGCATAAAGCAGTTTGTCGTGTTGTTCAGACCATTTCTTTGTTTCAAAACTGGCTGAGAGCTGCTCTAAAAGCCATTGAAGCAAGTAGCAGGTGGAGTTAATGCATTTCTTGTGCCTTGGGACACACCTGGATGTGGCTCCCAGGCCCAGACTAAGGAAGAGCTGTGGTGCTCACATGCTGATCTTATCTCCATGGGTTTTCACTTCTTAAAAACTTTCACTACTGGGTAAACTATCACCTCCAACTGTGTAGTCTGAAGGCTGATTTCAGGCCAAATAATTGCACTGTGAAGCCTGTTAGTATTGTAAGACTTCTGAGTTTTGTCTGTGTATCCTGAGTGCTCTAAATGTCACACAACAGTCATAAAAAAGAGTTTTGAGGCAGATTTGAATCCCACAGTACCCTGAACTGTCCCTCATGCCCTTGCAAGCTTTGACTTTAGAGAGGCAAACAGAGTTGGATAAACAGGAGGGACTTTCTCCAGGACTGGAGTTAACTTATGATTTTTGTGACAACCTTGTCTGTGTAAATGCAGTGTTAATAGTCTTGAGGTTAAGGCATGTAGGGATGAGTGAGTTGAGTAATTAGGGTTTGACTCCGTGATTGGATGGTGCCTTGGGAAGGACCAGAAGGGATTGGGCTGGGTGGTTTTTTGTTGTTACTCAGGTTGCCAGGCAGAGGGTTTGGGGGATGTGCCTGTCCTGTGTCTGCAACTTCAGCATTTGTGTGATATTTTAAAAGGTTGCAGGTGACTATTCCTCAAAAAGCCAGTGGGGAAAAGTGAGAAAAACCCTTCTAGTAAAAGAAAAAAGTTGCTGAACTACATTAGTGTCCCAGGCCAAGCATTAGCAGCAGTTGGATATGCCACAGGGAACAGGTGTGTGGAGGGTTTGGGAATAGCTGGGCCTGGCTGATTGTGCTGTTTGATTTGGACTAACTTGTGCTACTATAATTGATTATGGTTTTAAATAAATACTTCAGGCATACGGTGTTAGTTTGTAACTCACAGACCTGAGAATCAAAAGCCTTTTCAGTGTTTGGGGTTGTACCACTCTGTTTCTCAGGGGAACAGAGCAGGTTGCATGACATGTGGTTTAGAGTCTTCTTTCTTCTTTTTCTTGTTTTGCTTCTTTGTACCAAAGCTAAAATGGAAGGAGGGAGAGAGCCAGGTTGGCATGGATACATGACATGATATTAAACATGGCATTCTGGTTTTGTGTCTTTAAATCAGGAGTTATTTACATAACATGCAGTGGTAGCAAAACTGTCTTTTTATCAAAGTTTCAGGCTCTATTCTGCAGCAGAACAGCACCTTGCAGAAATACTTTGTGTGTTTTGGTAGTCCTTGACATGGCAGCAGGTTATTTTTTTTCTTCATCCAAGGAAAATAATTGAGATATTACCACCGTTGAAAATTCCATAAATATTTTATTTGTTTTATTTAATAGGTTGATTCTTGCCCAGTGACATTGGGGAGCCTGACTAAACATAGGCAGTTTTATCTGCAAGATATTCTGCCTGCTCAAAACAGTTCTTGGAGTGCTGAAATGCTCAGGGAACAGCTTGTAATATTCACAACTTTTTAATAAGTATTTTCTTCTGGAGATTTTTTGAAGATGTGGCAAACAGGTCCTTATATAGTATTGCCAAAGCTGAGCTGCAGAGCTCGATAAAGTCTCTCTCCCTCATGTTAACTGAGGAGCCTCCTACCTTGCAAGATTATGGAGCTGTTTGAGCTTGATAATGTTTCGAGCTTAACCAGTGTGTGTTACAGAAAATAAACTAAGCTATCACAATGCAGCTTCTCCTCTGGGGTTTTTTTCCCCCCCCCTTGGCTAAATTAAAACAGGGAGGGTGGGCAGCAGTGGTGCTAGGAAGTTGCACAAAGCCTAAAATTGGTGCTAAAGTATTCAGTAACTTTTTTTTTAATGTAAAAGTTCTAGAAGTTCAGAATTCCTTTTGTTGCAAACAATGCAGCTTTGTTCCTACTGTCCAGAAACAAAATAAGTGAAACTAGTCAAACTTTCATTGTCCAAACGGACAGGCAAACAATTGCTGTTGTGTTCCTGAGCTTTTTGCTGGATTGGGAGCAACCAGGAATTTTTTTTAAGACTGTCCAAATTGGGGTTATCATGAGAGAGATGCAGCTGGGGGGTTTCTTAGGTGAAAACAGCCCTGCTGAGAAAGGGCTGGATGGATCTAAACTGGAGGTACTCTGGAACTGTAGGAATTGCCATTCTAGATTCCATCACCAGTCATCTAGTGAACACTTTGAAGTAAGCAATTAAAGTATTACTGCTGTGAATGTGGAACTGTATTCAAGTGTCTGAGCCATGGTGGGTTTAGAGGTTCAAAATGTAGAGTTCAGTGTCCCTGTGGATATGCTAGACTTGAGTGGTGACACCATTTCAGGGTGGCTGGGGAAGATGTTTGGTGTTGCTGTGGGTTTTCTCTAGCCTTGGTTTTGCTTTGAGTCTCAACTTCATAGAAAGGCCTTTACTTCGTGTGTGTGAGTGAACTAGAAGTTATCTTGAGTCATTTCTTGTCCTAGTTCTCTTTTTTTTTTTAAAGTAAACAGCCCCAAACTTCTAACTTTCTGTGCCTCTATTCAGCACAGCCACTTATCTCTCAACCACGGTTTAGTCATCTTTTTGGAGATGGTGTGATCAAACCTACATCGAGGGTAAAGAACGACAAAACTGACCCTTTTTCTGTTGTACATTTAGACCTTTCAGTTTATTTGTCCCTTGAGCACTCTGTGGAAAGTTCCTCATAGCAGTTTCCCAAATGGATTTTGTAAAGTTCCCATTGTACAGTATTTTGGAGTTGCTGGTTTGATGTGGTGACCTGTGTTAATTCCCTTTGGAGAAATTCTCCTTCAGTGGCTGCTCTCCAGTTCTAAACACCAAAAGTACTGATAAGCAAAAACTTCATCTGCAGACTTAACCTTCCTCCCCTCACCTGCTTCTAATTAGTAAACAATGCTGTAAGCTTCTAAATTTGGGTATGGTGATTGCTGCTAGGATTTTAGCCTGATGAAAATAAAGGATTTATGTTGCCCAAATAAGATGTGTAGTCTGTTTTGAGGCTCAGTCCTCCTGAGAGGTGAAGCTAACAGTTCTTACTCATTTTTCTTGACCCATTCAAGGTTCTAGGAGACAGGCTAGTGGGAGGGGATGTCCTTTGAAGGAGTTGCCATGTTAATTAATTCTGCTAGCTGTCTTAATAGTTCTTATTCTCTTCTGTACCTGATGAGTACACACCAGGCCCTTCTGTCCATTTATCTGGTCACCTCAACTTGTATGCAGAGTCTGACAAGGTGTGGTCAGCAGCAATCTCACCAATTGCTTGATGCTTTGGTGTTCTTTGGGGTATTTTTAAGTCTTTGATGCTTAAAAGTGAATCTTCCCTTTGTCCCAGTACCTTACAACCATTACCTCCCTCGTGGTGCCTCCGTCTCGGTGTGAGCCCACTAAAAGGAGGTTTCTCCATGCTATTGGACAGAATAAAACCAGGAAGAATAAGAATTAAGTGCCTGAGGCTTAACTTATTACAAGAATTACCTGTTCTGCCAAATGTGCTGAGGAATACGTGTGCCCAGCCAGCTGGATGGGGCTTAGCTGTGTGTGTAGAGAGGGATAAGCAAGGGAATGTGAATGAATATCTAAAATACCAATACATATTCTGGTCCTCTTACCTGCTGTAGAGTAGGTGTTTGGCTTTGGGTTGTGATGTTTTGTTACCAGGGGGTGTGGAGGGTAAGTGAAGTTAATATTTCGTTGAGGAGTATCTTAAACTATATAAGCAACAGCTCAAGTTGTGTATCTTAATGCCAGGACAGATGGTTTTCCTTCTTCAAGTGAAACACCTTATCTTCCCTCTTCATAAAACATGGAGTACTTGGCTTTTTAATAAGTTTTTACACTGTCTAGAATAGCTTTTTGAAATTAATTTTGCTTGTCCTACACATAAAGGAGTCTGTGACCTGATGGTAGTGTCCTATTTAATACGTAGTTCTGTACTATGAGTGACACGTTTGTTCTTGCCACTATGCAAAACAAAATTTATCCAGTGAATGAATGTAACAGCAAGCAAGAAATAAAAGCTTTCCTTACAAACTCTTTATCACTAACTGGTTACAAGATAAAGTAAATGAGTTTTAATTGTGCTTCCCTCGTGTTGCTTCACTGACAAAGATCATTAGCATAACGTAGTCTCACCATTTTTGCTCCTGGTGTTTCTTGTAATGCTTAAAAAATGTAGTGCAACAAAGGCTAGAAAAGGTGTTTTTTCAGTTTATGGGCTTGGTAGCATTTTGTGTAGTAAACTATTTAATTCTTCCTGGTTTTAAATGTGATGAGTATATTGGAAATATTTTTACAAGCAAAATAGAGAAACCTACAGATATGCAGAAGAGCCGAAGCAAATTGTGAAAGTGAAACTGTGTGTACAAGAGACTGTGCCATCTGTGTCCTTAAATCCAAGAAAGGAACCTCTGTGTGTGCACAAAAAAACAAAAATGAAAGTTAAATGTACCTTATATTTATGGTTCTATTTCTGGTTTTTTTCCAGAGATGGTGGAGCCAGGACAAGATCTGCTGCTTGCTGCTTTGAGTGAGAGTGGAATCAGTCCCAATGATCTCTTTGATATTGACTCCTCGGATGTGGTTCTTGCGAATCCAGCACCAACTCCAGCTGTTC
>NW_008665884.1:5579-23846 GCF_000695815.1 Acanthisitta chloris
AGGTTAAAATCATTGGTGTTTGCTAGAGGACATGAGAGCTTGGGCTTGGTGTGCTGGGGGGTGAGAGGGTGGTGTCCATACCCAGTGCTTAAAGAGTGTGGAGTTCTCATAAATTTCATGCTTCCTAGTACGGAGATTAAAATGAATTAGCAAGTCTATTTCCAAACTCTTACACAAAAAAAAAAATCTAAAACTTTAGGTCAGCAGAGACATGTTTAACTTCTAGAGGACATGAGAGCTTGGGCTTGGTGTGCTGGGGGGTGAGAGGGTGGTGTCCATACCCAGTGCTTAAAGAGTGTGGAGTTCTCATAAATTTCATGCTTCCTAGTACGGAGATTAAAATGAATTAGCAAGTCTATTTCCAAACTCTTACACAAAAAAAAAAATCTAAAACTTTAGGTCAGCAGAGACATGTTTAACTTCTGGCCATGCCATGGGGACTTCCCATGTATCCATGCAGAACTCATGCCACTGCAGTCTAGCTGCTCTCCTATAAAACATGTAAAAAGTGTAATGTAATACCATGTTTAAGGTCCATGATATCCTTCAATCTGCAAGGTTGTAACTGGTTTAAATGCAGACTGAGAACAGGAGTCTTTATTCCTGCTAAGGTGTTTCCTGCTGTTTCCTTCCCTGTGCAGTCAGTACCACTTAGTGCATTAGAACTAGGCCTGGAGACTGAGGCTGCAGCTGCTGTGAAACAAGAACCAGAGACTGTGTCTGCTCCAGCTTTGTTAAATGTTCGGGTAAGAGCTGCTGCTCCAGGGTTTGGACCTGTGTGTGGGGTGGGTTAGCCTGGGCTGGGCACCAGGTGCACACTGAGCTGCTTTATCACTCCCTCAACTGAACGTGGGCAAAAAAAAATGGGGAAAGGCTCATGGGTTGAGATAAGGACAGAGAGATCAGCAATTTGTCACAGGCAAAGCAGCCTCAACTTGGGGAAATTGACTTACTGCTATTTAACAAGGGAGAAAGGACTGTAAAATGCCACTTGGGTGTTGTCTCTGTTCTCCTTGTACTGAGACTGCAAAAGCTTAGCACACCCATGGGTTGATGTCTTTCCTGTGACAAGGAGGACAAAGCAATATGCTGAAAAACATTCTGAAGTGTCATGTGCGTGTTTATTTTCCCTGCATGAAATTCTGAACATAGGGAAGTGGTCTAAACTCCTCTCTACCCAACCTGTGCCACCTTTTCCAGCTGAGCCCCATAGTCATGGTGGTTGCCCCTGAAATGAGGATGTGAGTGAGGTCTGCAGGGAGGTGGGTGCAGTGCAGCAGGGCTGAAAGGCTGCACATAACACCTTCATCCAAGCTGGGTTCTCTGCCAGTGGTGCAGTTAGTGTGTGTATTGGGAGTTGTCTTCAGCTGAGGGTTCCTGTACTTAGAATCTAGTAGGAACTGAAGTCTCTTGTCATAGACTCATGGAATTCAACCAGGTTGGAAAACACCTCAAAGATCATCAAGTCCAACCCTACTGTGGTCACTAGACCATGGCACTAAGTGAATCCACCACCTCCCTGGGCAGCACATTCCAATGCCTGAGCACTCTCTCCCTAAAAAATCTCTTCCTGATATCCAACCTAACCCTCCCCTGGCAGAGCTTGAGTCTGTGCCCTCTTGTCCTGCTGCTGGTTGCCTGGGAGAAGAGACCAACCCCCACCTGACTCCAACCTCCTGTCAGAAGGAGCTTTACTTGTACTAGTCATGCCTTGTACCTGGGTGATGAAGCCTTCATCCTATTTTCTTATTTCCTTTTCCTTTACCTTACAATAAAATTTAAAAATAACCTAAAACATACTAAGAGACACTTCTTGCTCAGACTGTTGCAGCACAAGATGATTACTCTGGCATCTTCAGCATGTTGTTTGAAGACATTTCTTACTATGAGTCTCTTCTAAAACCTGGTGTCTCTGGTGCTCTAGATAAGTCTGCATGGTTTTTATTGTGTTCTGAAAATCTCCTTGGTTCTTTGTTGCTAGCAACCACCCTCCACCACAACCTTTGTGCTGAACCAAATAAATCAACTTCCAACCTTGGGGACTACAATAGTGATGACAAAAACTACACCTGTCACCACCACGAGACAAACCATCACTGTAGCAAAGATCATCCAGACCAGCACAACCACTCGGCCCTCGGCTGCAGCACCAGCAGTAAGGAATACCTTGAGCACTGCACCCTCCAAGGAGCAGATTCAGCTGAAAGATCTCCTGAAGAATAATAGTCTTAATGAACTCATGAAATTGAAGCCACCTCCTAATATTGCCCAACCAGTAGCGACAGCAGCAAGTGAGTTTTCTGATTTCTTTATGGTTAGTGTTTTAGACAAAGAGTGAAATAATGAAGATCTTTGCCCATGTTGTATTTTCATTGGTAAAATGAAGTGGTTCAGAAAAATCTGATGATTTTTTTCTAACTTTAATAGTGTTATAATTCAGGGTGAAGTAGCACAAAATAACAGACTTCTAAGAAAGTTTAAGCTATTGATTGACTGCAAGGAAGGAGGAAAATTCTTTTAGATTGCTGCTGGAAAATTGGTGAAATTAATTCATGTTACTGAAGCTGATTAACTAATTTCACTGGAGTCTGCTTCAGTTCCTGTTCTGCTGTGTACTTGCTGTGGAACTATAATATAACAGTGCCTGGTTTTGGCATCTTCAGACTAGATCTGTAGCACATGTTGGTGCTGCTGTGATGATGTGTTTCTGTCAAGTGTCTCCTGCAAAGCAAAATCTTCAGTGGAGGCATCAGAGATCTAGTGTTTAATAACTTAACTCCTAAAAACTTGCAGTTTGTTTTCATGTTACTCCTGAAATGTTGTGTTAACTTAAATGCCACAATTATTTTGCTACCACACTCCAAGTCTTAATTCTGTATTTCCTTTCATAGCATTTCCTTGTGTGTTATTTCTGACACGTCAATATAAAGGAAAAGCTGCGTGTGAAATTTTACTGTTTGATTCTTTCAGGTTATTCTGGTTTTGGCATGAGGTTAAGATCAGGCTAGTTCAGTTTGAAGATCTCTTTATTGCTGGTGTTTTTTTTTTTTCTGCAAGGCACACAGCCTTTCTCTAGATTCCTCTGTTTTCATTGTGTCTGAATGAAGCTGTGCTGATGTTCTAGGTGGGGTTGGCATAACCTATTTTTCTGTATGCAGATAGAGTGCAGTAAATGAGCTGTCTGAGAGGACTGAAACAAAAAGAAGAATGTGTCTCCTTGTTCATTGCTTTCTGTTAGGGAGTGGTTGACAAAACAAGTGGAGACACAACTGAAGTTGGGGTGGGCAAAGAGTGAGGAAGAGGAGAGAGAAAAGGTGGTATAGGACTCAGTTATCCCCTCTGTGCTAAGTCAAGGCTCATGAGCACAGAATAGGTGACATCAACACACAGGACCTGTTAGTGGCACAGCTGCAGAAAGTGATTGAATCTGTAGCTTCTACATGAAGTGGAGACATGCAACTTGTTAACTTTATTTCTAGTCTTGTGTTGTTGCATGTCTGGATCTTTCTTCATGTTTATAAAAAGTGTTGACAAATACTCGTAGCAAATTCAAAGACAATTAAGCTCAGGAAACATGATCCTTGCATATAATTCAGGCAGCAGGAGTTCTAGGGTGGAAAATGTTAAAACATTAAATGATGCAACATCTTTGAGGAAAACTGTTCTTTGTGCAAATGAATTAATTGGGTTTTAGGGGCAATTATGCTACATTTATTACATGCATTGCCATGATGGAGCATTGAGAGCTGCTTCCAATGTTTTACACCCATCCTGGTGTAACTTAGTTCTGTACTGAGCCCTATTGCCAGTTACTTCCAAATGTGACTGAGGAGAGGAAAGTTAATAACTGCTCCTCTTAGAGGATCCTGTTCTGGGCTTTAAACAATTGAGTCCAAAGTGTTAACTTTTTGTTTTCCAGAACTAGTTGTAGTTTCTCCTAAGGTGGTAAATGCCACCAGACCAGGTAAGTTCATTTCTGTTTAAACATTGGGATTTCTGGTTTGTATTAAACTTCAGAGGGTCACGAGATGGAGTAGTTGTAAATCCTTTGTGTAGATTTAGTGAAGGTCAGAAATAATTGCTAATCCACACCTGTTGGATGCTCTGGCATTGCATGAGAACTTCCTTCAGCCACAGAAGGATTTAACTCCTTGCTCAGACTTGTTAACTGAAAAAAAGTACTGTGTTCTGGACACATCAGTGTGCTACTAGATGTTTTAAAGTTCTCTCCCAGCATGTTCATTTGAGTGGCCTGTAAAGCTCAGCTTTTCTCTTGTAGCTGATCTCAGCAATGGTGCAGTGAAGAAAGAAGCTTCCACTAAAGAGGTAGCAAGAATATGGATAAATGATATTAAAATGAGAAGTTTTTCACCTACTGTGGTAAGTGATGCAAAGGGTTGATTTGCCAAATGAATGTGTTCCTGGCCACAAGCAGCTGTGACCAGTTTCAGGGGTTACTCCTGTGTGCCTTGGGGCGGGGGGGGAATTGAGTGTATCTGTTTGCTGTGAAGGTCAGTTGCTCCACCAGAGGAAAACTTGGTTAGATGACTAAAACTCACAGCTGTGAAGGGCACACACTTAGTAAATGACAACTTCAGGAAATTACTGCCCTTAACAGAAGCTCTGTGTGTGGGCAGAGAAGGGTGTGTGCTCTGATTAAAGGTGAGAAGCACAGCACTTGCTCTGGGTTAAGGCATTTTTTCTGTAAATATTCCCAGTCACATAACCAGCAGTGAGGAAACTACAAGACTTGTGGACAGTTGGATTGAAGATGTAAATTGAGTATCATTCGACTTTCTAAATGCCATAAAAACACATTCTGATGCTGTAAACACTTGGGTTCTGGCATCTTCACTGCTAGCTAGACTCAGGCTGAAGTTTGGGAAGAACTGTGCTCCTAAGTGACTGAATACCACAGGAATTTTCAGATTACTCTGTTAGACAAAACATTGCTAATTGTGGAAGATGTTTGATTTGTCATCTAACAAGTACTTCACGAATGCTCATGTATTTACATTGATTAAGGTCACAGTAAAGATGTGTAACTGTCAGGTTTCAGAGGGTGTTGGTGTTGTGGTTTAACCCCAGTTAGCAACCTAGAACCACACAGCCACTCTCACACTCCCCCACCAACAGGATAGGGGAGAGAATCAGAAGGATAGAAGCCAGAAAAGCTCATGGGTTGAGATAAAGACAGTTTATTAGACAGAGCTGCACACACAAGCAAACTAAAACAAGGAATTAATTCTCTGCTTCCCATGGGCAGGAGGTGTTCATCACCTCCAGGAGAGCAGGGCCCATCACATGGAACAGTTCCTAGGGGGAAGACAAATGCCATTAATCCAGATGTACTCCCCTTTCTCCTTTTTCCTCCCAATTTATAAACTGGGCATGATGTGCTATGGTATGGAATATCCCTTTGGTCAGGTTGGGTCACCTCTCCCAGCTGTGTCTCCTCCCAGTCTCCCCTGCACCTCCAACTTCCTTTGCCAGTGTGGCAGTATGGGAAGCAGCAAAGACTTTGGCTCTGGGTGAGCTCTGCTCAGCAACAACAAAGACATCTCTGCATGGTCAACCCTGTGCCCTGCACAAATCCCAAACACAGCCCCACACTGGTCACTGGAAAGAGAGTTAACTCCACTTCAGCCCAAACAAGCACAGCTGGATGGAACTGTGACTATTGTAATTGTTCCCGAGAGTTGAGATGTTACATAATGAATGTGAAACTGCAAGACACTTCAGGGAAGTACCTGAAAGTTACAGCTGTTGTGTTTTCAAGGCACTTCTCTTTGGTCTGGTTTTAATATGCCTTAAGAAGAGTTTCTTTTTAGTTCTGCTTATGTGAGTTTGGAATACTTGATCTCCTTGGAAAGGAGAGGAAATTCCTTAACTCTGTGTCTGAAGAGTTGTTCAGTGTAAGAAATGTACATTTCTGTCTGTAGTTTTCTCACTGGCTCTGTCCAGTTCATGTGTTCATTCAAGTGCAAGTTTGTCCTCATTTCCTTTCTCATGTTAATTTCCAGTACAAGGAATATTAACAACATACTGTTTATTTCTCTGTTTCAGAAAGTGCCAGCAGTAAAAGAAGAGGAGGAACCTGAGGAAGAAGATGAGGAAGAAATGGGCCATGCAGAGACTTATGCTGAGTATATGCCAATAAAATGTACGACCTGGTGGTTTATGTCAAAAGGCTGAAATGCCTTGAGAGCTAATTTGTTACTTACTCTTTGGTGATTACTAACACCCAAAACAGATAATTTACTGTCTGAATCAAGTGAAAAGGACCTGAATTTGTTGTGGGGCTTCCTAGGAAGTGTTTCATCTTCTGTAGCACTTAGCTGTGGAAGATACTCTGCATTAAATGTAAGAGGAATTCTTCAGTGTTTTAGCTGTGGAAGATACTCTGAGTATTAAATGTAAGAGGAATTCTTCAGTGTATCTTTGAGCTGTACTTGTTTCACAAATGTGATGGATGAACCAAGATGAGCCTTTTTTTCACCTGTGTAAAGACACCCTGTGTCTCAGCAGAGGAAATTTTATAATGGGATTAAGTGCTCAGTGCTACACTTAAGAATCTAGTTTGAGTCTTTGGTGTGAAATTACCCTAAGCACATTGCTCTTGCATTGTTCCTGGCTGACTACTTAAAACTGCTTCTGGGTGGGGTTTTTTTGTCAAGTGATCTTTTACTGCTGTTAATTGCCATCTCCTTTCTCTTCTTGTTGTAGCCAGGGACAAAAAGCTGTTTCCTTGTTTCCTAAGAACATTGTTGACCTGCTGTAAAAGCAAGGCAAAAAGTGTTGCCAGGAGTTTGTAGCTAAACAGTTAATTTTTATAGTCACTGATGAGATCTGTCACCAATTAGACCATGTCTGTTTGACATTTTTTCTCCTCTTATACTGCTTAAAAATGGCACTATATAAATAGTGAGAGGAATGTTGCTTTTGTGAGTCTGTGTCCTGGGGCTGCCTCTGGCCTTTTGGGAAGACAAAGTTCAGACTGGCTTTTCTCAGACACATCAAGTACACAACTACTTTAATTTTCTGTTAATTTTCTGTAATTTTATGAAAATTGGGAGAAGATAGTGAGAAGAGAAAGTTAGATGACAGTTATAAGTTCAGGTTAATGTGTTCCTTCGCATGTGATGCAGTTTAACTCTTGTCAGACTGCCAATGAAAGATAGTTGTTGAGTTCAGCCCTTGTAAGCAGAGTTGGAATCTGTTTGGGTAAGTATAATAACCAGCAATAGAAGGATAACACCTGTAGCAACAGAAGTCTGTATTATGTTTTCATCTTTTCCTTTCCTCCTTCCTTTTCACCCAGTAAAAATTGGTCTACGCCATCCTGACCCCGTGGTGGAAACCAGCTCGTTATCCAGTGTGACTCCTCCTGATGTGTGGTACCAGACATCAATATCAGAAGAAACAATTGATAGTGGCTGGTTGTCAGCTTTGCAACTTGAAGCAATCACTTATGCAGCCCAGGTATGCCAGCCATCAGTACAGCTTAAGAGCTAGCAGAGAATTCAGGCAGCAGAGCCACTATCTGACAAGCACAGCTCTGTCAGTTTTAGAAGCAGATAAAATAATAAGAGCTTAAAGGTTTGAGTTGCATTAGAAGGTGGCAGGTGAGCTTGAGTTTAGATAAATGTGAGGTAATACACCTAGGGAAGCTTTTTCTAAATCACTTCCACAGTGTGCTGATCTCCAACTGTCTTAAAACTCAAGGAGAATGTTGGGTTTTATTGCTCTGAGATCCCTGAATGGCTGCATTAGCAGCAGCCTGGAAAGCCAACACTGCTTGGCATGGTTGGGAAGAGATGGAGAACAAGACTGGGTGTTTTGCTGCTGAATTAAACTTCAGTGTGCCCATGTCAGATCCGTGTGCAGTGCCCTGTGTTGGGGAGGAAGGTAGTGAAGTCAGAGGACATTTAAAATGGGCACAGGATGGGAAAAAGTTGCCTCATGAAAAGAGACTAACATGGCTGAGACACCTGGGGCTGGAGAGGAGGAAAATGAATGGGACTGAAATCAAGGTTTGCATAATGAAGTGAGTGATAACCCACACGACCAAGTTGAAATCAAGGTTTGCATAATGAAGAAGTGAGTGATAACCCACACGACCAAGAACAAAGCAGAACCTGGTGAAGCTGATAGGATATGGGTTTAAAATGATGGAAGAACACTATTGCACAGGCTGTGGAGGTAATGGGGCTTGCTGCTGCAGGAGGCTGTGGAGGTGCATATCAGTGGGTTAGGAAAAGGCACTGAAAGCATTGGATATGCACAGCAGTTCTGGGTGCTGAGGGAAGGAAGGGGAGAATGGAGCATACAGCAGTTAAGCTCATATGCTCTCCCTAAATCCCTTCTTCCTGCTGCCAGGAGTTTGCTTGGCCCACTGCTCTCCTGCAATAGGATGTTTCTTATGTTTGCTCATTTCTGACAATCCACAGTGATGTGTTCTGGAGAATGGGTACAAGTTTTTTGTTCTTTCTCCTACAGCAACATGAAACATTCCTGCCCAATGGAGACAGAGCTGGATTCTTGATAGGTGATGGTGCTGGTGTAGGAAAAGGAAGGACCATAGCTGGAATAATCTATGAAAATTACTTGTTAGGCAGAAAAAGAGCAGTCTGGTAAGTGTGTCAGGATTTGTTAGAGCAGACACTCTAGTGACTGTATGACTTAAACTCAGGGTCATCTGTCCTCTGACAAATGTTCTACCAACTCCTTGTGGAGCTGCTGCTGCAACTTACAGAACATGCTTTGTTTTCTGTCTTCAGGTTTAGCGTGTCAAATGATCTGAAATACGATGCTGAAAGAGATTTGAGAGATATTGGAGCAAAAAACATATTGGTTCATTCATTAAACAAGGTGTGGAAACTTTTTACTATGTACAGTTGAGGCAATCCTTTAGGTACGCTTGTGTGACGAGTTGTGCATGTTGACTGTGTTAAGAGCAAGAATGTATTAATTTCAGCAACTTTGCTGTCTAGATCTTGTTTGACAGACCTTAATCTCCTGAAGAACCACACAGAGCTTTGAGTTAATCATGTACATAGGCCCCTTGTTGGATTAAGTCTTAGCATGTGCTTTTTTCCCCCCCTTTAAATTACTCTTCAAACCACTCCTGACACTACTAATAGAAGTTGAAATACTCTTTAAAACTTTAAGGCTTTGTAGCATTTGAATTTTTCCTTACTATCTCTCAGTGCACATTCTAAGTCCTACATTTTGTGTCTAATACTTGAATAATAGACTTGCTCAGTGGTTTATTAAAGCAGCAGTAGTGTGTGCAGTTATTTTTGGGGACTCTGCTCAGGATTAGCCACTCAAATTGTGAAATGTGATTTCTGGTTGAATTCACTCAAAGATTTGTTGAAGTTAGTGTTCTTGCTTTGTGATTTCTTAGTTTCTAAAAGACAGCAAAGCTTTAGAAATCCTCATTTGTGATAGCAGCTGTGAATACTCTTGAGGTATTGGCTGTAAAGGGATACATGGCAAGTAAAATCTCAGTTGTGTTTAAATTAAACCATGGAGCCAAAAAATGTGGGTTTTAGGCTTTTTGAAGCCTCAGATCTAGTCTTGAAGTGCAAGGTCCTATAACCCCTTAAGCACATTGCTGTGTGCCAGCTGTGCCCTGAGCACCATGCAGGGATACAGGTGGTTCAGTGCTCACACCTTGGAGGGAGGACCACCAGCATCCCTTAACCTTGGGGCAGTTGTGTTTGAGGAGAGATCTCTCTGGATTAATTTCTATCCTTTCTCTTTTTGTTGCAGTTCAAGTATGGGAAAATTTCCTCCAAACATAATGGAAGTGTGAAGAAAGGAGTTATCTTTGCTACCTATTCTTCTCTTATTGGGGAAAGTCAATCTGGTGGTAAATACAAAACCAGATTAAAGCAGCTGCTTCACTGGTGTGGTGAAGACTTTGATGGAGTTGTATCCTTTATCTGGATATTTGGATAACCAAATGGCTATTTAAACTGAGATCTCTCAAGAAAATGTTGTATTTTTAGGTGTTGTTCTCTGTGATGCCAATCAATCGTGTGAATGCTCTGACATAAGCCTTGAAGTTGCAGAAAGTTGTGCCAAATGTGTTGCCATCACAGTGTTGCAACACAGCTATGGTATAAAATTGAAGCTTCTGCTTCTTCTGTATCAAACCCATGAAATGAAAATGTTATCTTTAAGAACATGAAGTTCACACTGATATTTCTTACAGTGAATTATTTAAGTACATGCTTTGAGCATCACCAGCATTTTCCACCACAAATGTTGGCAGTTGTGCTCTCAGATACTTACTAGCTAAATATTTTCCCAAGGTTTTTAGTGAAAAATGACTAGTGTCTTGGAGTTTACAATTTCCTGCTGCCACCTGTTGTAATTAGCAGATTTTCTTGCCTTCTGTTTTAGCTCCTCAGTCTAAAAATAAGTGGGACAAACTTTTGCCTTAATTACTGTCCAGATTGTATTTGATGAGTGTCATAAAGCAAAGAATCTGTGTCCTGTTGGTTCATCAAAACCAACAAAAACAGGTCTGGCTGTATTGGAACTTCAGAACAAACTTCCCAAAGCCAGAGTTGTTTATGCTAGTGCCACAGGTATGTACTGCTTGGTTTGCTTGAAATGTCTCTGTGTGTTGTTCCTGGCACTGGTACAGGACTCTGCTCTTCTCCTTAGGTGCATCTGAGCCAAGAAACATGGCATACATGAACCGACTTGGAATATGGGGTGAAGGAACTCCCTTTAGGGAATTCAGTGATTTTATTCAGGCTGTTGAAAGAAGGTAAGATTGCAAAGACCTACAGCAAGATGGGATGGACTGTGCTCTTCAGATCCTTGTCTTTACTCACTCACAGTGCTCTGCAAACTTGTCCTGCCACACCAAGAACTTCCTGTCTCTGACTGAAAAACGCAATTTATGTTAGGGGGTGAAAAATAGGACCTTTTTCCCTGTTCACAGAAAATTTGGAGAGCTCTAGGAGCTTGTTGGGAAAAGAGATCTCTTAAATGTGGGTGTTAGGACAGGAAGAGACTGTTATTCACATGAAAACATCCTGAGTGTGCTCAGTGTGGTTGATGGCTCACTGTTTGCAAAGGCCTCTAGTGTTTATGCATTCAGCTTAGGCAGTGTAACAGGAGGAAATCTTGTCCTGTGCTTTCTGGTGTAAGATCCCAGTTCAGGACAATGCTGCTGCTGCTGCAAGGCACTTTGTGTTTCAGAATGTGTTAACAAAAATAAGAGTAAAAGGTCAGAAAACATCATTGCTACACTCTTGGGTAGGGGAGCACCGTAACAGAATATGTTTTGCCTACTTAAAAAGAATTTTGAACACTCCAGAATGCCACAGTAGGGCTTAGGATGCATCTTGTTTACCATCCACATGATGCATGACTTTTCTATGCTGTGCCAGTGTCCTGTCACCTCATTACTGAGTATTTATCAAATGAGCAGTAATGAAATTACAGGCCCAAGCTTTGCAGGTGACTTCTGTCCTCTCAAGGGATTGCTGAAGGTGTGTTACTGTTGAAGAGAAGTGAAGTTAGCTAGTAATTAAATCATTTTCATACCAGCATAAATCTAAACAGCTTAGTACAGTTTGTGTTAATGATTTTAAATCTTCAGTGGAGTTTATAAAATTAAAGTGCAAGATGTTATATGATAGAATCACAGAAACAATTGGGCTGGAAAAGACCTCAAAGATCATAGAGCCCAACCCTACCATGGTTACTAGACCATGGCACTAAGTGCCACATCCAGTCTCAGCTTGAAAACCTCCAGGGGTGGTGAATCCACCACCTCCCTGGGCAGCACATTCCAATGTCTGATCACTCTCTCCATAAAAAAATCTCTTCCTAATATCCAACCTAACCCTCCCCTGGCAGAGCTTGAGTCTGTGCCCTCTTGTCCTGCTGCTGGTTGCCTGGGAGCAGAGACCAACCCCCACCTGACTCCAACCTCCTGTCAGGGAGTTGCAGAGGGTGAGAAGGTCTCCCCTGAGCCTCCTCTTCTCCAGGCTGAACACCCCCAGCTCCCTCAGCCTCTCCTAGATTGTTTGGGAATAAACTGAGTGCTTTACCTCTTGGGATACACCTCATACTCACAAGGCAAGGATGTAGATTTATATAAAGGCTAAATTCCAAGACCCTCTGACTGGATGTGTATAACAACACAGAACTAATGGTATTGAAAACAAATTCCTTCCCTTTTGTAAGCATTTCTTCTGAAGCTCTTGAGGTTGTGGGTTTGGGGGTTGCATTTTTTTACCAAATCCTTGTTCTTGAAAATTCTAATATGGACTTAATTTGTTCCTTTATTTTAGGGGTGTTGGTGCCATGGAAATAGTTGCTATGGATATGAAGCTGAGAGGAATGTACATAGCAAGGCAGTTGAGTTTTTCAGGTGTAACTTTCAAAATTGATGAAGTTCTGCTTTCACAGGAGTATGTGAAAATGTACAATAAATCTGTGAAACTGGTGAGTACCTTTTTTTAATTTACTTGCTGTATTGAGATGTTGAAGTTGGTCACAACTTGAATGCTCCTGAAATATCCTGTTGAGAAGGGAACCACATCATCTTGTCTCATCTTGGTGTAAAGATTTCTCCATTTAAGACTTGACAAAAGACAACTCTTGTTCTGAATCATAAAAGGTGCAGTTTTGGGTGCATCTCCCAGTACCTGCCAAATCCACTGATTTTTAGCAGTACTTTCAGAGACTTTAGTCACTGTTGCCCAAGATAAAGCTAGAACTGTTGGTCCTGTTTGTGTGGCTCCACTGATCCCTGGTCAGGCAGGCAAAGATAGTGGAGTTTTTCTGTTCTTGGGATAGTGTTTAGTTCTTAATTGTGGGCAGTGCTGTCTGTTCTTAACCTGAATGAATTCAGGGAGAATCTAGAGAATTAGAACAAAGTTTTTAATGTAAGGGTGGTGAGACACTGTCCCAGGTTGCCCAGGGAGGCTGTGGCTGCCCCAACCCTGGCAATGTTCATTCCAGGTTGGATGAGCCTTGAGCAACCTGCTCTGGTGGGAGGTGTCCCCAACCTGACCTAGTGAGGAGGTGTCCCTGCCCAGGGCAGGGGGTTGGAGCTGGATGATCTGTAAGGTCCATTCCATTCCAACCCCTCTCTGATTCTATTCTATGATATGTCTGTTTGCACTGGTAGGAATGTAAACATATTTGCTTTTTATTGTGAGTCATTGTCTTCAATTTACTGACCTATAACTGGTTTTCATTCTGTGAGCTTTGCTGTGTATTGAGCTTCCTCAGCATGCATACTGTAATCTTAAACTCTGCATTTCTTTAGATTCTAAACAGTGTGTCTCTGAACCTTGAAATCTATGATATGTCTGTTTGCACTGGTAGGAATGTAAACATATTTGCTTTTTATTGTGAGTCATTGTCTTCAATTTACTGACCTATAACTGGTTTTCATTCTGTGAGCTTTGCTGTGTATTGAGCTTCCTCAGCATGCATACTGTAATCTTAAACTCTGCATTTCTTTAGATTCTAAACAGTGTGTCTCTGAACCTTGAAACATGACATGTAAAGCAAGTAACATTTTCTCCTGCAGTGGGTCAGTGCTCGAGAGAGGTTCCAGCAAGCAGCTGATCTCATCGACGCAGAGCAGAGGATGAAGAAGTCCATGTGGGGTCAGTTCTGGTCAGCTCACCAGAGGTTTTTCAAGTACCTCTGCATAGCCTCCAAGGTGAAGAGGGTGGTGCAGCTAGCTCGAGAGGAAATCAAGAATGGCAAAGTAAGTTGATCAAGATGTATTTTTTAATACTTCTCTTCAAGTTAGTAGATAATTGTATGTAACACAAATATTTTCAGCCATGGTAGTAGCATGTTCTGTACTTGATGGTGTTGAAAGTATTTAATGAGCAGAAATTCAGGCAAAACAAACTTGCAGATCAGTGTTAGTGACAATGTCTGGTGTTCATTTGCCCCTCAGTGTGTGGTCATTGGCCTGCAGTCCACAGGGGAAGCAAGAACATTAGAAGCTTTGGAGGAAGGTGGTGGTGAACTGAACGACTTTGTTTCTACAGCAAAGTAAGACTGAAGTTTTAGAACTGTTCTTTACAAAACTAACCTTCATCCAGCTTAGTGTGTGGAGTCATTTGTCCCTTTATGTGTCAAACTTGCAACAGTGCACAGAAAGTTGAGAATCCCTTAGCACCAGTGTTGTTTGCTGAAGCTGCTTGTGCCTAAAATCTGACACTGTGGCTCAGGTGAATCACTGGTTAGTTCCTAGTTGTCCTGGCATTCCAAAATTATATCAGGTGTGTACAGCTCACACTGTTCTGCTGAAACTGAGAGGAGAGGGAGACCTGCCAGGTGTGTACTGCATTTACACCAGAGCAAGTTACAGCCATGACTTCCCTCTTGGATCAGATGAGCCAGACCTCATCCCGAGGCACCCTTGCTGGAGGTCTAATAAATTAATCTGTTCCTTACACTGATCAAGAAAAAAAATAGCAGTAACAATACCATTCCCTACCCAAATTTAACAAGTTAGAAGTAACAGTGCTGTAAAGTTGTCTCCTGCTTTTAAGGTGACACAGTAGTGCAGGTGATAAAACACAGTGCCCATGTGTACTCACTAGGAATCACTCTGCAGACAAGTCAGGCTGTTAAAATGTCTCAGGTTTGTGCTTTAAATAAATGCAAATTCCACTGAAGAAGTAATTTTTTCTTTTTCTTTTTTTCTTTCAACAGAGGAGTATTCCAGTCTCTGATTGAAAAGCACTTTCCAGCTCCCGACAGGAAGAAGCTGTTTAGCTTGTTGGGAATTGACTTGACTGCTCAAAGTAATAACAACTCACCCCGAGACAGTCCTTGCAAGGAGAACAAAGTGAAGAAAAGAAAAGGTAATACTGAAGTTCTTACACTAATCCCATAGTGAAAATTGCAACTTCAGAGCTGCCTGAGAGGGAACTTTGGGAAAAATACAGGAATTTCTCTACAGTTAATCATGAAAGATGATGTGTTGCAGGTCTCTAAGACTTATCTTGGAGATCTTCATTAAGGTATTTTAAAACTGCTGCTGAAGCAATATATCCTGTAGCTTTTGGTTGTATCTCCCTTCCCAAACTTATCCTCTCACCCTAAAGTAGTTGATCACAAACTTGGGAGGGAGATCTAGCTTAAAACTCAGATACTTTTCAACAGTTCTGGTCTTAGAAGTTGAATGTTTTTCTAGTTTGTATGCAGCAGTGGTAAAACAAACCTCGAAGTATAAACTACAAGGTTTTAAACTAACTTTTTTCTTCTGGGGTGATGGAATTAGGTGAAGAAATAAGCAGAGAAGCCAAAAAAGCTCGTAAAACAGGTGGCCTTGCAGGGAGCAGCTCTGATGAGAGTGAAAGTGAGTCTGACGCTTCAGACAATGAAGAAAGTGACAACGAGAGCTCCAAATTTTTGAGTTCTGGAGATGATGATGACTTCAACCCCTTCAGAGACGAATCCAGTGAGGATGATGAAGATGGTAAGGCAGTTTGTTTCATCAGATACTAAGCAGAAAGGCTTTCCTCAGTCTTTCAGTGAGCCACAAATAAGTGTTTGCTAAGCATGTGGTTGAGTTCCAATGAGACTGGAATTCGTAGTAGAATGTAAATCTTGTTTAAGTAGATTTTACACACTGGAGTTCAGACTTCTGTAAGTCACTTCTGGCTGTGAGAAAGTATTTCCCTCAAAGGGAAGAATGGCTGTGCAATGAATGTTTGCAACTTGTGTTTACATCCAGATCCGTGGTTGATTAGAAAAGAGCATAAAAAGAATAAAGACAAGAAAAAGAAGAAAAGTATAGACCCAGATTCTATTCAAAGTGCCTTACTAGCCTCTGGCCTGGGATCCAAGAGACCCACCTGCTTCACTTCCACTGTTGGTACCACCACGTCCAGCACCAACACGTCCGGTAGGAACGAGTTCCTTTGATGTTGGTTCACTTTCTTAGCAGTTAGGCAATAAAATTCTAAATCTCAACGAGTCTCTCTTAAATTCCAGCAAACAGTAACACAAACAGCAGCTTTGTAACGAGTCAGGATGCTGTTGAAAGGGCTCAACAGATGAAAAAGGAACTGCTGGATAAACTGGAAAAGCTGGCTGAGGATCTTCCACCTAACACACTGGATGAGCTTATAGATGAACTGGGTGGGCCTGAAAACGTTGCAGAGGTATGTGGTGGCTGCCCCCACCCTGGTGGTGTTCAAGGCCAGGCTGGATGAGCCTTGAGCAACCTGATCTAGTGAGGAGGTGTCCCTGCCCAGGGCAGGGGGTTGGGATTGGATGATCTGTAAGGTCCATTCCAACCCTTAAATTCTATGATTCCTTGAGTTACCTCTAAATAGGTGTTCCCATATGGCACATTATGTCATCAGCTAAAACACAAACCAGGTTCTCTAATGTAATTTTGCACTTGGAGTGAATTAGTGTCTCTATTTTAGGGTTGATACATGAATAAATAGCAACTTTGCTTGAAGGTTTTGGGTTTGGTATTGCCACAATGAGCTTTGTGTTCCCTTTCCAAGATGACAGGCCGCAAAGGGAGAGTTGTGAGCAACGATGATGGCAGCATATCTTATGAGTCAAGGTCTGAACTCGATGTGCCTGTTGAAATCCTGAACATCACAGAAAAGCAGAGGTTCATGGATGGAGATAAGGTAATTCTTAGGGATACTGTAGAAAAACCTGCCAGGTGCTGCAGTACCACTAAGCTATTCAAGTTGTGGCTCTGCCATTACCCCACAGTGACTTGTAGGTGCTATAACTACTCATTACTAAGCATTTTCTGTTCACTGCAGTGTGTTGAGTCGTGCAGTGTGCCTGAAAGGTCAGGCTGGGTTTTGGGTGAGCTCAGAGGGTGTGCTTGAGGTGTGCATCCACGTGCCAAACCACAAGCTGTCACCTTGCAGCTGCTCTTGCAGCACAACACATGTTTAAAAGGCAGATTTGTGATTCATTGGTCTGGATTACTGTGTACTTCGCTTTCCAAGAGGAAACAAATTGGGAAATGGGGAAAACTACTGGCTTGGTAGGAAAAAAACTTGCAGTGAGGAATGAAAGGAAAAGATGGAGGTTATTAACTTTAGCAAGGATTGAGAAGTAATGCTTGGAAGAGTGGTGGCTTTGTCCTCTCTAAAAGAGGAATAATGACTGGAATAATGGTAGAATTGAAGCTGATGAAAGAAGAGGGAATAAAACCCTCCCAGTGGTTCACTTGGACCCTGCTGCCACAAGAGGGCAAATGGAGTAAACGTGGCTGTGCTGGAACTTGTGTGGTCTGGTCTGGTGCTACACTTGAGGGCAAAGACTTGAGTTCCTGTAAGTGACTTGAGCACAGTCCAAACATTTACATTCTTTGAAGGCAAATGCATTCAGGCACTAGAGTGGACAGATCCTTTGCCTTATACAGCATGAGCAGCAAAGTTTTGTCTTCCCTGTTGCTGTTGGAGCAGCAAGTGTCCCTGTGTCCCTCCCCTTGCCTTTGTGAAGTGCAGGCCAGTGTCAGACCCTGCCCCCTGGAATGGCAGGGCTGCAGCATGTACTGCCTGCCTTGGTTTGCACAGGGAGGTGGTGTTGAAAAGTAAAGGAAAACCCACTCCTTTCACTCAGAAAAGTTCGTTAGCCTTTCTACCTCTGATAAGAGAACCACACCTGTTCTCCCCTCCTCCTCCTTGGGATGGGAAGGCCAAATACCAGTGAAACCATTCCAGAGCTCTGTGTGGTAATAGCTGTAAAAGGAGAGCTTTCTTAGAAGCTGAAAACTGAAGTTTGATCGTGGGTTTATTGTGAGCTAACAACTCTCTTCTCTCAACCAAAGAACATTGCCATCATCTCGGAGGCTGCCAGCTCTGGTATCTCATTGCAAGCAGATCGCAGAGCCAAGAACCAGAGGAGGAGAGTCCACATGACTCTGGAGCTGCCATGGAGTGCAGATAGAGCAATACAGCAGTTTGGTACAGAACTCTTTTTGTGTCTTTCCCCTACCAAACTTAGCACTACTAACTGAATTTACTGCTAACTCAAGGGAAATCAGATTGACTAAACTTCTTGAGGACCCTTCCAACCTCCTTTAACCCATGAACATAATCAGCTTTATCTATAGTCATAGCTAATTGTCTTGAAAGTTCTGAAAGAAGCCTCCCAAACAAACCTGTGCTGCAGTCTGGGGTTTTGTCCATGGATCAAGTGACTTTGAATGTTACCATAACTGTAGAGCATGTGTGTGCTGCCTTCTGCTGGCTCTGTAACAGCACAAACTACTGT
>NW_008665884.1:23857-33915 GCF_000695815.1 Acanthisitta chloris
GTTAGGTTCTTTTTCTTTACTCTTCACAATTGATAGTTTATTATAAGTATTCCATGAAGTGAATTTATTTGACATATGTGCTTCTACTTAACTATCCAGGAAGAACTCATAGATCCAACCAAGTGACTGCTCCAGAGTACGTGTTCCTCATTTCTGAACTGGCAGGAGAGCAACGATTTGCATCTATAGTTGCAAAGAGACTGGAGAGCTTGGTAAGATGTCTTCACAATTGATAGTTTATTATAAGTATTCCATGAAGTGAATTTATTTGACATATGTGCTTCTACTTAACTATCCAGGAAGAACTCATAGATCCAACCAAGTGACTGCTCCAGAGTACGTGTTCCTCATTTCTGAACTGGCAGGAGAGCAACGATTTGCATCTATAGTTGCAAAGAGACTGGAGAGCTTGGTAAGATGTTTCAAGAGGTCTGAGCCTTCATTTGAGAAAAGTACAACTTAGATTTCTTTGCCATGAAACAGAATTTTAATACAATTATCTCTCACAGGGAGCTCTCACCCATGGGGACAGAAGGGCCACAGAAACTCGAGACCTCAGCAGATTCAACTTTGACAACAAGGTGACAGTTCTGTTTCTGTTGGAAAACTTGTGCTGTGGTGCTTACTCCACAGATGACCTGTTGGGGAGGGAGTTCTTCCCTCTCCCATGAAGTGTTTTCCTTCTCACTGTCCCTGATGGAAGGGCTTGCTGAGGTAGCCACTAAACATTCTTAATGCTGTTTGCAAAGCTAAATGGAACACACGTGCATAAATCACTTTTCTGCCTTGCAAATGACCAAAGTTTTGAGTAAATGATGTGTGTCCTTTCAGTCACAGCTGAAAGATTCATTTGGCAATGCTAATTAGAAATTAAGACCAGTCTGGTTTCAATTATAAACTGCACTACACAAAGGGAATAACCAATTTCCTTTACTGTTGCAGAGTGAAAGATTTTATTGTGAGTTCCTAATACTTGTTAAACCACGTGTGCTTGGGGCTGAGGCACAGACACTGATCACACTGACAGAGCAACTTTCTTTCCTTGCACAGTATGGCAGAAATGCTTTGGAGATTGTTATGAAATCTATTGTGAACTTGGACTCCCCAGTGGTCTCACCTCCTCCTGATTTCCCTGGAGACTTCTTCAAAGGTAAGATAATTCACTGCATGCAGTAGCTGCCTTTTGATCCTGCTCCAGGATGCAGAAAATGCAAATAATTATAGAGCTATAAAGCTTTGCTGTTTAAACTGATCAGCTGAGACAGAAGGGAATGACACCCAGGGAGAGTCTGTGCACATTGCCTGAATGTTGAAGTTCATGTATGAAACAAGATCTGTGAACTCCCAATATAAGGAATGTTCTGTGTCTGCTTGGCCAAGTGTGAGACACAGTTCTTCAACTTCATTTCTCTGTTAGCTTTTGTAATGCCTTGTTCTCATGCCTGGTGCCATTGGTGATTTTCCTTGCCTGTGCTTCCTGGAGGAACAGAAGGCAAAGTTCTCTTGCTTATTGATGTATTGGGTAGAAATTGCAGTGATGTATTTGAGGGGTGTCAAAGGGTTGGAATTGGATCCTATTGCTAAAGAAGCTGTTACTGCATTGGGTTATTTTTAGATGGCAAAGCAGCTATGATCTAACTTCTTCCTTTTTTCTAGATGTCCGTCAGGGATTGATCGGTGTAGGCTTGATCAATGTGGAGGACAGATCTGGAATACTAACGCTGGATAAAGGTAGTTGTGTGTTCAGTGCATCTTTGGGATGTCCCTAGGAATATCCTGTGTCACGACAGTGGATTCTTAGCAACAGGACAGAACTTGTAACTAGCTAACAAGTGACTTTATTGAGGAACTTAATGTTTTCTCTGTGTTAGGAACTGCAGTGATAGGACAAGGGGTAAATGGGTTCAGACTGAAGGAGGGAAAGTCTTGGTTGGATGTGAGAAAAAGGTTTTCTCCCTGTGAGGGTGGTGAGACACTGTCCCAGGTTGCCCAGGGATGTGGTGGCTGCCCCAGCCCTGGCAGTATTCAAGGCCAGGCTGGATGAGCCTTGAGCAACTTGATCTAGTGAGGAGGTGTCCCTGCCCAGGGCAGGGGGTTGGGACTGGATGATCTGTAAGGTCCTTTCCAACCCTTAAATCTTCATTTCTGAAAGAGTGGACTCAAGTAGTTGAAAGACTCTGAATACTGATTGAGAGCTGCTTGTTACCACCCTGAATCTTTGTCCTGATCTGTGTATTTCTCTTTTCAAGATTATAACAACATAGGGAAATTCCTGAACCGAATTCTGGGGATGGAGGTCCATCAGCAGAATGCTTTGTTCCAGTACTTCTCTGACACGTTGAACGCAGTCATTCAAAATGCTAAGAAGAATGGAAGATATGACATGGGCATCTTAGGTGAGTAAAGAATATCCCAGTGCTCTTGTACTTCAGTGAGGACAGAAACAGGGTAACTCTCTCCTTCCCTGTGCAGATTTGGGCTCTGGAGATGAGAAAGTAAGGAAGGCAGATGTTAAGAAGTTTTTAACTCCTGGATATTCTACCTCTGGCCATGTAGAGCTGTACACAGTAAGTTAATTCTGGATCTTCCTCATAAGAACTATTAAAACTTGCTTGCCAGTAAGTTTTTACAACATGTTTTGTTCCTCTGTAACTATGTTCAAGTCTGTTCCCACTCAAGTGTCCCTGCTTGGCTCTCTTGTAGATCAGTGTGGAGAGAGGAATGTCTTGGGATGAAGCAACAAAGCTCTGGGCAGAACAGACAGGCCCAGATGATGGATTTTATTTATCACTACAGGTGAGATCTTTCTGTTTCTTGAGTTATGTTCAGAGAAGTTTTGGGGGGCTAACCCGAAAAATTTACTGTTCAATTGGGTAAAATACTTTCAGTCTTGCATTAAAATTCATTTTAAATTTGTTTCCAATGCTGAGTATGAAGAGCTCCTTTTTAACTGTCAGGATTTTTTCTGATAGGTACATGAGCCCAAATTAATAGCTGCTATTTCACCCTGCATCAGGACAGCAGATGCTTCCACTGTGAGGAAAAGCTGTGAGCTTGATGTGGATTAGCAGTGCTGTCTTCTAAATGTGTATTATTGCTCCTGGTTGTATTGTTACACACTTCTACTACTCTGTAAAGAACACAGTATAGAATCAATTGTGGTCATGATGTCATCGTGCTGAAACTTAACAAGTGTTTCCTCTTTTCCAGATAAGAAATAACAAGAAAACAGCTATTCTAGTAAAAGAAGTGAATCCTAAAAAGAAGCTTTTTTTAGTATACAGACCAAATACTGGGAAACAACTCAAGTTAGAAACATGTGCAGACCTGAAAAAGAGATACAAGAAGGTAACCATTAACAGGTGTTTTTTTTTTAAAAAGCTGTAAGAACTCTGTGATCAGGTTGATTATTAGCAAAGCTCTAAGATCCTGCTCTTCTTACTGAGGTTCTGCTGTGTTCCAGCATTTTGCTCATCCTCTGAGATGGCATTTCCATGGAATAGCCTGAAATTATGATCATGTGTGATACTGGAGCTCTGTACACCACCTTGGTGGTGCTCCAGCTTTCTCATAGTGATGACCAAATGGCTCTTATGTTATTTTTCACTTGATTCCCACTCTGACTCTTCCAGGTCCCTTCTGAAGATGCTCTGCCACACTGGTTGGAGCAGTACAATTCCTCTGCTGACACCTGCACCCATGCCTACTGGTTAGTGTCTCTGTGCTCACAAGGCCTTTGAGCTGTTGGCCTAAACTGCTTCATCACTACTTCTATTACTCATGTGAAGTCTTGTGTTTCTTGTTTAAAAGAAATTCACAGAATCATAGAATTTAGGGGTTGGAATGAACCTTACAGACCATCTAGTCCCAACCCCCTGCCCTGGGCAGGGACCACCTCACTAGATCATTGTCCCATGACTAGTCAAATGACCCAACTTCTGAGTGAAAATACCAAGATTTACACTTGCCCCAAAGTCCTAATCCATTAGATGAGTGCTAATATAAAAATTACACTCAGTAGAAGTATAATGACCCAGGAGTAGCTTGTGCTTGTGTCTCGATCTTATCTGTTATTATGGTCTGATAGTTCAAGTGTTATTTGGGGAGGAAAATGTTGAGACTTCATGTAGAGGTGAGATGGATGTCAGAAACAGCTGTTCTTGTGCTGCCTCTTGTGTGTGTGAACTCAGCTGAAGGCTAAATTCCTGAGGAACAGGAGAACTGGTGGAAGTTTCAGATTAGTGCTGGAGTTTCTGAAACACACTGGTCAGACAACAGCTCCCTGTGACACTCCTGTTCTCAGGTGCCCTAAGAGGTGGTGTCTTTGGCTCAAAGCTCTGTACACTTTGGTCCTAACTAGCCCAACACTTCCCAGAGCTTTACCATTAGCTGTGAGTAGAGCATCCTTCCCTTACTTGCAGCCCTTGCTCAACTCTGACTACAGCTTAAAGAATTTCAAATCTTATTTCTCATGAAATTGGACACCTTATTTGCAGAATTCTTTTCTGAGAGCTTTTTTCCCCTCTCTCTGCAGGAGAGGCAATTGCAAGAAGGCAGGGCTGGGCCTGGTGTGCGAGGTGGGACTGCGCTGCAGGACCTACTACGTGTTGTGTGGCTCAGTGCTGAGTGTGTGGACAAAGGTGGAAGGTGTTCTGGCCTCTGTGAGTGGCACCAACGTGAAGATGCAGATAGTTCGCCTGAGGACAGAGGATGGGCAGAGGATTGTAGGTGAGTGCATGCTCTGTGCCTTTTTTTTTCCCCCCCCTTGGAGTAGAAGAGTGGTGTAACTTACAAGTATAAAGATGCTTACAAGAGAACAGGCTCATCAGTGTTGTTGGGGAGGGGCAGAAGTTACAGCTGTTGACATCTGTAGTTCAACTGTGTAATACAAACTGTTTTGAGGCAGGGTGAAGAAGGAAGATTTTTTTTTTTTTCTTTTAGCCAGGCGTTGGGACTCATTCTCTTAGCTCTTTTGATTTGTGAGGAGCAAAAATAATCATACTCAACCTGCTCCAACCAAGCTGCCTTGAAATCATAATGGCTCCACTTCTGGCAGAGAATAGTAGGCCCTTGAAATAGTTGTTTTCCTGGGGTTTGAGCTCCTGAAAGTGATGCGTGTAATCAGTAGTTGAGAATGACTTCAAGATGATTGTCTTGTCTTTTTGCTAAGCCTCTTAGTGAAGCTCTCAGAGGTACCTCAGAGCTGAAAGCTCCATTTTTTAAATGAGGACTTCCTGGGGATAAGCAGTATCATGTCAGCTCCTCCTGTAGTAGAAGTTTTCCAAGATGCTGCAACTAGTTTTTTCCATATTTAAACTGATGGTGATGTAACATCTGTGAGACTAGAAAAGCAAAAGCAGCTGACTTCTTGTTTCACGTGACAGTGGGTGACATGAGAACAAAATCTGTCATCAGGGGCAACTTTTCTCCTGCTTCACAACCTAAAGGATGTGGTTACTAAAACCTCCAACAGAGAAGCAGAACTTATGGCCGTGTTGGCTAGACTTGGTCTACAGGTCACTGTTGACTTGCCTAAACCAAGTGGTGGAATCATCACGCTGAGGTTTTATTGAGCAGAACTGTTTGTGTGCTTCTGAACCATTGATGTGTTGCTGTTTGCAGGTTTGATCATTCCTGCAAATTGTGTGTCTCCCCTCGTGAACCTCCTGTCGACGTCCGACCAGTCGCAGCAGCTGGCGGTGCAGCAGCAGCAGATCTGGCAGCAGCACCACCCCCAGAGCATCACCAACCTCAGCAATGCCTAAGGGGACAAGCTACAGGTGTAGACTTTTTGGTGTTTGAGGAAAAGGCTGTAAAAGCATATCACTTGCATAAAAAATCAGGGACAGATTCCAAAGAAAAAAAAAAAATTATAACTTTTTCAGTTCAGTTGTGTGCTCTCAACTACTTTGGGAATAAAGAGATCTAAAAGGTTGGTAGAACTGAAAGCCAGCAGTTGTTTATGGTGGTGCATCTGTCTTTCCTTATGCTCTCTGTAGTGCTTCCTGTTTGCTTTTACTTTTGGCCTTTTAAGCTACAAAACCACAATTTGTTTGAAAATGCTTGAAAAATCCCCAAGCAGGCTTTATTTTTCTCTCGTCATACAGTGCTCAGGGTTTAACGCAGTGCATCGATGCCATTGCTGTGGGAGATCTCCTCGAATGCATGTATTGAGTATATATATAAGAAACTATATATTGGGTTTTTTCTCTTCAATTTATGAGTTTATAAAAGCATGAAACCTCGAGGTTGCACATCATGCATTCAGGTTCCTTCCCAGTTTCTGTTTGACAGTGCATGTCTTTGGAAACGGGCATGGACAGGATGAACACACAGGACAGGAATTTGGAGAGAAACACAATCTTAGTTGTACAGCATTGGTTATTGCATTTTTTTATAGTGTTTATACCCAGGTGTTGCATTTTTTTTTCCTGGTTCTCTCCTGGGGGGGTTATATATTTGAGTCTACAACATGTTCTTTTTTTTTTTTTTTGTGATAAAACATCTTAAATTAAAATTAGTTCCTTTTTAATGTATTAATGGTATTCCTCATGTGTACTGCAAGGATGGCTGGATGCCTCTTTTTCCTTTGACTGAAGCATTTCCTTAATCTGAGGTGGTTCTGGAAACTGAAGTGCAAATTCACTTCCATCTCGCATACAATCTTCTATTTTTTACTTCATTAACGTAATTTAATTTGTCATTTGTAAGATGAAACCTTACTTGAGCTGTAAATTAGAGAATGGGAAACACTTGAGGGTTCCGCTGTATGTGCTGTTTCTGTTACCCAGTAACTTGAATACTGTTTAATATGTTGTAAGACATTGTAGAGTTTATCTGGAGCTGTTTAAAAACACAAAAAAAAAAAAGAAATTGTAATGTACAAATGTGAATAGTCACTTATCTATAATATGGGTAAGTTTTGTTTTGCCTATAATAGTAGATGTTTATAAGAAAGTGAAGGACAATGTTTGTCATTTCTTGCTTGCACAGGTTGCACTATTGAAAAATTGAGATTGTATAAACCTGTCCAAAAAAAAAAAAAAACCAACAAAAAATCAAACTACAAGATAATGATCTTGTAGATGTTAAATAAAAGTTATTGTACTAACAAGAAGTGGAGTCTTGTTTAGGGAATTACTGTATTCCAAAAAAAACTAACAAGTCTGTACAATTGGAAGTGGACAGGACTTGGCATGTTCCAGGCTGCTCTAACCAGACTTGTGTCCTGCAGCCCAAACCTCTGGGCTGAGCTCTCTAACGAGGCAAGAGCTAAACTCAGTTTGGAGCTCAATGTGTATCTGAGGGAGGGCTGAGCTGCCAGCTGTGTGTGGCACCTCTAAGTCAAGGGCAGAAGGAGTTTCTCCAGAAGTAACAGGGCAGAAGTTGTACAACTTCAGGCTGAAGTGTGTTCCCTTCCAGGAATTGTCACTCGAGGCTGTTCCTGTTGCCTCTCCCAGTAGCCCAGTGCAGTCCCAGCACCTGCTAGACAGGGAGGGAAGTTCTTTGCTTCCCTCAGCTCCAGCCTGAGCTGCCTAGGGGGTGAATCCCCTTCTCACACTTTGTGGCTGGTTGGAAATACACATCTGGGATGAATCCTCTGCTCCCTGTTGTGTGGCACCTGCTGCATCTCTGTCAGGCCCTGGAATGCAGGTGGTAGGTGTTGGGAGTGAGGGAGTTGTGCTGTCAGAGCAGTGGGAGCTGATTGTGCCCTGGCAAACTGCAGAGCACAGGCTGTGGGGGAGGATGTTCCTGTGTTCCATCCCCACTGTTGGATGTATTTGGCAGGGATGGGATGGAGAAGTGTGTTGACAGATTACTACTGCAGCAGACAGCGAAGCAAAGTGGCAGTAACAGCAAAGCTGTGTGTGAACTTCCCTGTCTCTGGTTTTTCATTATTTGGTGGAGAAACTTCTGTGATCTGAGATGGTAACATAACATTTTAGGTCTTAATCCTCAGTGAGATACTTTTAGCCATGGGAGGTTTACCATTAGTGACTTTCTTAATTTTTTGAGCGAAGTTATTTAGATACACTCAGTTCCTAAGTGCTGAGGTGCTCACTGTGGTTGATGGGATGAGCAAATACTGGATATCCTCTGTATTGATAAGCAAACCACACAATTTCAGCTTCTAACTTTCCACAGACTTGTGTCCCCTGGAGGGAAAATAACCCAGCAGTATTTACAAGCTCCCTAAGAACTGTTCCCATCCAGAAATCCATTCCCCTTTGCCTGTTCTCTGTGACTTGCCACCTTCACTGCCTTGGCTTTGCCACCCAGTTACTAACACAGCTGCAGCCACAGCTCTGCACTGGTACAACCTCATAGAAAGGAAAAACAGCCTTCAAGCTCCAGCAACATTTTCCCTCCTGAACACTCCTGCTCTGTGGTTGGGATGTGGCTTTGGTAGTACTTGGTTCTCTGCATGAGCTGCTGATAAAGCTTGGGCAGAAAAGGAGTTCAGATAGCAGTGGGTGAGGTGAGGAGCAGTGAGCAGTGTCCTCTCAGCACTGCCCAGGGGACAGACATCCTCCTGGGGAGGAAAAAGATCAGTTTTTGGGTCATATAACTTACCAAGCCAAAGGAAGGTCTCTATTTTCCTACTCATGAGGTGTTGATCTGCTTTGTACAGAATGAAGTACGAAATGCTTAGTACACCTGAAATGGGTATAAAACTTACCAAGCACAGAGGTCACTGCTAACAGGGGCAAAACTACATATGAAGTGGTAGTGACTTCTGTACCCTGTGGGATTTGGAAATGTGCTGCAGAAGGGGAAGGGACATGCTTAAGTTGACTTGGGGACTGAAACCCCCAATTTGGGTTGTTTGGGGTTTGGTTTTTTTTCTTTTTTTTCTAAGCTGTTAACTAGTTTCATACTTAAACTAAGAGGTCACTGCTAACAGGGGCAAAACTACATATGAAGTGGTAGTGACTTCTGTACCCTGTGGGATTTGGAAATGTGCTGCAGAAGGGGAAGGGACATGCTTAAGTTGACTTGGGGACTGAAACCCCCAATTTGGGTTGTTTGGGGTTTGGTTTTTTTTCTTTTTTTTCTAAGCTGTTAACTAGTTTCATACTTAAACTATGTCTGATACTTTTTTTTTCTTTTTTTTCTAAACTGTTAACTAGTTTCATACTTAAACTATGTCTGATACAATAAATGCAATGATAACCCCATAAAAACCTCTCCCACGGGACTTTTTCCACTCTTTCTGTTGGGAAAACACAGCCCAAAGTTCCCCCAAGATTTGAGTTCTCCATGTGTAGTATGTTCTTTGTAAATGAAATCTCTGCAACCTGTAAGCTCTTGTCAAGTAATTATCAAGGGGTTTTGTATTTTTCTTTTGCATTTGGAATAACTTCCCTCCGTTCCCATCACAAGTCTGTACATATCTAGGAAGAGTCTGTATGTATATAGAGGTGTTCAAGGCTACTGAATTATCAAATGTAAATAACTCTTGTTTTCCTCTGTGGGTTTTTTTTGGATTTTTTTTCCCCTTCATGACCTTCCCAAGATGTATTCCTCTTTTCTCAACGTGCCACAGGGGCAGTTTGTGTGTACTTTGAAATACATATAGAACATACCTAAACCTTCCAAGGGTCTGTGTGTACATGGTGCATGTGATGTGTTGTCCTCATTTTTTTCTAAACCCACTTGTCTGTCTGCCATGGTCCTTCTGATGCTGTGTGGGTTTAGTTTATGGTTTTGGTGTATAATGCATTTTTTTTTGGCATAAATGGATCCCACGTGTTTCAGTGACTGTTCACTCAGTGCCCATATCAGAGATACTAGAAACATTTCCACTTTCTTCCACTTATTTGAATCTCCAGTTGTGCATTCACTGATCTCCTGTGATCAGAGTTGTACAATTAAATTCTGCCCCATGTCCTGATATGGCAAATGATATTACTATGTTCATATTCATTCATAGAATCACAGAATCCTAGAATTTAAGGGTTAGAATAGACTTTACAGATCATCCAGCCCCAACCCCCTGCCCTGGGCAGGGACACCTCCTCACCAGATCAGGATGCTCAAGGCTCATCCAGCCTGGA
>NW_008665884.1:34131-39174 GCF_000695815.1 Acanthisitta chloris
AACCTTCTCTTCTCCAGGCTGAACAGCCCCAACTCCCTCAGTCTGTCCTCATAGGGAGATGCTCCAGTGCTCTTAGCAATTTTCTGGCCTCCTCTGGTCTTACTCCAACAGTTCCATGTCCTTCTTATGCTGAGGACACCAAAACTGTGTGCAGTCATGTCATGTCTAAATGTGCAATGTGAACGTAATGGAACTTCCTTCCCTTTGAAAGAAATTGTGCAGATTTTTAATTGCTAGGTAAAAATACACATATTTATAACAAAGTTGGAGGTTGATGAGCAGTCCCTGGAATTGTCTCCTACTTAGGCCTTGAGCTTCCAGCAGTTGTCCCATGGGTTTGGCCCTTCCCTAGCCACTGGGAAGGATTGTTGTCCATGCAGTTGTTCCCTGAATGAAGTGATTTGCACACTGGAGTCATGGCAAGAAATGCCCAACTGTAAACAACAACAACAAAATATTTCTGGTAGTTTCTGTGGTCAATACAAGCTTTAAACAATGACTCTGGAGAAATACCAGAGGCATTTTTTGCCCTGTGCTGGGAGCTGCAGCCTTTGGGTGCTGTCACAGGCCGAGGGAGTTGGCAGAAGGAATAAAGAAACACAACCACAAACACACCCAAGTGCAGAGTGAGACAGGAGAAACCTCAGGGCTGACGCTCCAGCCTGGAGCAGTGTCAGCCTCCTGTGCTGCTGAGGTTGTAGATTGAGTTTGAAAAGCAACAACTCTCCTTTTAAGGGAAAAAACATGAAAGAGGGAAGAAAAGGCTGAGAAACAACTGTTTTCAGTTACAACAGCTATGGGCACATTGGCCCTAAAAGTTGTGCTGAAGAGGGTGAGATGTAACAACCTGGCAAGAACTTCCTTGGTCTGATGTGCTTTGCTATTTGTTGGTCCAAAATCATTTTTGAGTGAATGAAGTCTGAGGCAATAACAGGAATCAAGGATAGGAACTGAGGCAAACACCTGTGTGAGGAATGTTTTGCCTGCTGTATCCTGAACTGATGGCACAGCTCTCTGTCCACCTGGGACCTGTGTGTGAAGGATGCTGAGATGTCTGTGTGGAGACAACAGGCTCAAAATAAAGGATCTGCTGCACCTAACAGGCAGCTAAACCAAAGCAGAAATACATCTGGATTTAAGCAACATCCTGCAGTGCTTAAATACCTGAAGCATTTTATTTTGTCAGCACTAGGTTTGGTTGGTGTCTCTGACCTTAGCTGGGCTCAGGGCATGACTCCCATGAGACAGATCACTGCAGAATTGTCATTTTCCTAAACTTGACTTACACTGGGGAGAATAAAGAGACATTTCTAGTGACATTTCTGATGAGATACATATTTATGTCTCCACTTTGCGATTTGGAGAGGATAACCAGGAAAATGCCAGATTCACTGCAGGCACAGAATCACACTGTTATTTGCCAAGTAATTTGATTTATTTCTCAGTCATTGACATACCATATTCCATTGGAGGGGGGGAATGTTCACTGCCTCAGCACCTTCCAGCAGTGCTGTGCAGGTTCTGCCCCACTCCCCTGCACTCCCTCCCTGGGAGCTTTTCCCTGTGCTGAGACTTTCAAGCAGGACTTTGCTATTTTTCAGTCGACACCTTTAACTCTCCAATGTGACAGAATTCCAAAGACTTGTAAGATTTAAGCTAAACTATGAGTTCTTTTTATTGCCTGGCCTTATTGGAAACCTTTGCCAAGCTGGAAGGCTCAATCCTGCATGTCCCTGTGTTCCTGCACCAGCAGCTGATACCTGTGTGTGCCAACTGTCCTCAGAGTGGCAGAACTTTGAGTGCTCAGCAAGAAAACATCACAGAGAAAGATTTATGCTCCCAAAAAATGACAAACTGTGGAACATGATGAATCCTGTACTGAGTTCTTTTTTTTTGGTAAAAATTGTTAAATAAATTAAACCAATAACTAGTTTGGGCTTTTTTTTTTTTTTTTCCCTCTCCCTTTTAATTTTCTGTTGTGGAACTTGCCCATGGAGGTTGTTTCTGCTGGAACACCTTCCAGCAGTGCATCTGCATACATTAAACATACTCCTTGTCAGGCCATTTTAGGATCCTTCAGACTAGCAGAAGTCATGTTGTAATGATCCAAACAGCTTTTCTTTCAATCCTCCTCAATCCCTGGCACTTAACCTGGTTAATGTCACTGGTTAATTAAACTGCTTTATTGGTAGTTAAGAGCAGATTCACAACATTCTCTGACTGTTAATTGTAACAGGCTTAAAAAAGGGAGAGGGAGAGTTTATAAAACTGGTGTCAAGATTGGAAAGTTTTAATTTCTTCATTTTTTATGCAAAGCATGCAAATATCTGCATATCTACATCTTTATCCCAAGAGTCACTTTGGGATAAACAGACTAATCTAAATCTTATTTTTGTACATCATTTCATGTTGACTTTGATTCTCATTTTCCCCAAATCTGGAGAAGTGATGGTGCCAAGTTCTCAGCAATAAATGAAGATGCCCAAACCTCAGAATTTAATTATTCATTTTCACAAAGCAGTTGACTTTGTTCTGCAAGTAAGGCAGAAATGTCTTAAGAGAGGTTTTGGTTGGCTCCTTTCCAGTGTGTAAATAATATACCTTAGAAATGCCAGCTCTGAGCAGCTCTGAGCTGAGGGCTTCTTCCTTTGGAAGTCCAGGTCTGGATTGTGTGTTCTTTGCTTCCGTGGTTAGAGAGTGGAGAACTGACTGTGCCTGCTAAATGCACAATGAATTGCAGGGCATGAAATGGAAATCTGTCTTGGCTTAGCCAGAGTGAGTTAAATCACAAACCAGGGTGCAAGGGGCTTAATTCCTCCTGGGTGAGGTTACCTGGAGGGGAAACAACCGTAGACAGGAGCAATGAAATGCTGAATCACAGAGAATTTAGGGGTTGGAATGGACCTTACACATCATCTAGCCCCAACTCCCTGCCCTGGGCAGGGACACCTCCCCAGAGCAGGTTGCTCAAGGCTCACCCAGCCTGGATTGAACACCACCAGGGTTGGGACAGCCACAGCCTCCCTGGGCAACCTGTGCCAGTGTCTCACCACCCTTAGAGTAAAAACCTTTTTTCTAATATCTAACCTAATCTTCCCCTCCTTCAGTTTGAACCCATTTCCCCTTGTCCTATCACTGCAGTGAAGATCTGATCCTGCAGCTGGTCTCCACAGCATCCCGTGTCACCTTTCCCATGCAGGAGAGCTGAGCTTTGGGAGAGGGCAGTGCTGCTTCACTCTGGCAGTGCCTGGCATCGAGACTTGCCTGGCCACAGCTCCTGCCTGCCATTGTGAGAGGCTTCCCAACTGGGCCATGCCCAGCTCAGGCTGCTGAGCCATGTGCATCCCACCAGCCTTTCCCTGCTGCTCAGGGTGGGCTCATGCAAAATGCTGATGTTCCCTCCCGTGGCAAGAGCAAAGGGCATCCCATGCCTGGAAGCTCCTGCAGAGGGGTGGATGCCACAGCCTGCCCTGCTCCTCCTGCAGCCCTTTGGGCAGGTGGAGCACACACCAGGGCTCAGGGCTCTGCCTTTGGCTCCTGCCTGTGCCGTGCTGGGCTCGATCGCTGCCAAGTCTCAGCCTCAGACTGCTCTCTGCACATCACTGACTGAGCTCTCACCCGTCTGCCAGGGCTGTAAATCCTTCCTGTCCAGGACTGTCCCTTCCTCATTGCAAGCACACACAGCCTGCCAGGCTGCAGCATCTCCCGGGGTTGGTAGGCAGTGGTCCAGGGCAGGAGGCTGCTGCTGTCACTCTTCAGGTAGGTGTTTAGGCAGAGTTTGGTTATCTGACTGCCTAAAAATGGTGTTTCCAAGCCCTGATGCTGTGGGCATCACCCTGTCCCTCTGGGACAGCAAATCAGCACTGCAAGACTCCACACTCACGTGCTGTCAGGGCTGGGCACACCAGTGATCCTCTCATACAGTACCAGCTTGGCAAGAGACATCTTCAGGGCTGTCCCTTCTGCTCCAAGCAGTGTCCTGGGCAGGAGCTCAGCAGACTTAGATTCCTCCTGGCCAAAGCTGTGTCTGAGGCTGTGGCCTGGCGAGGGAAGGCAGTGCCATGCCCTGCAGTGCCAGCTGAGGGTTGCATGGTGCCATCCAGAGCCCCCCAAGGAGCTGCCTGTGCCATGCACTGCCCTCCAGAGACTGCTGTTGTGTCGCTGTGATTTACCTCCTGCTTTTCCTCCTTCTCCCTGCTCTTCTCCCCCCTCACCCGGCCACTCTGAGTTGTTGTGAAGCTCCACATTCCTTTCCTCACAGTCATTTCCATTTTCCAGCCCTGGGCTTTGCTTCCACTCTCTCCTCCACTTCCTTTGCTCAAATGACCAGTAACAAAACAATCAGGGATGCTCCCATCAGGCTTTCCAGTTGGTGTTGCAATGAGGCTCTGAGGGACAGAGGTGTTTGTGCTTCTGTTTGTTTGGGATATGTCACTGGTCTGGTGACACTTGGTTTGCACTTGGTTGCACAGAAGGTTTTTCCCTGAAGCTTAACCCAGTGTGTCCCTGCAAACTGTAATTCGATTCCGCAGCCGCCGCAGGTGCCACGTGGATGATCCTTTCACACAGTCAGGGCAGTTGGGTGTTTGACACCAGGATGTCTACAGGAAGCACTTCAGGCGAGTCAGCACTCAGCTCTGCTGCGGATTCCTGCACTTCCAGACACAGAGCAGCTTCAGGAGCTTTCCCAGACAGGGCTGGGATGAAAGCAGGTCTGGGAGCCTGCTCTGCCCCAGCCAAAGGGTGGGGTATTCCCTGCCCCAGGCTCACAGGGAGGCAGAGGCAAGGCCATGCTGCAGCCCAGTGCCAGCTCACTGCGCCCTGGGTCACGCCACCCTCCTTGGCACAGCCTGCAAGGGCTCAGGAGTGGGAGGGAATGGAGAGACCAGCCCGCAGGGCAAGAGGGGAGAGTCCTTCCAGGCAAACCGAGGGAAGGGGGCAGGGTGGAGCACTCGTTTGTCTGGAAAGATGATGCAGGGAAGCCCTGTAATGTGGGGATAAGTGATAATCCATCCCTGCGAGCAACAGCAAGGAAGGAGGAGC
>NW_008665885.1:0-10166 GCF_000695815.1 Acanthisitta chloris
TGGATCTGGTGTTGGATGATAGGGTTTGGAGTCAGAGCAGTGACAGGTCAATGGTTGGACTCAATGTCCTTAGAGGTCTCCTCCAGCCTTGATGGCTCTATTGATTAAGCAGCCTAACAGGAGATGAGGTGATCCCAGAGCTGGAGCTGTCAGTGCTGTCAGACTAACTGAAGTTTGCAAGATAGCGCTAAGGGCAGGAGACATCCAAAAAAGAGTTGTAGGGAAGAGCAGTTGTGACTGTGCTGCAGCTTATCTGCTGACCAGCTGTGTGCACCATAAGGTGTGCCTTGTCAGCAGGGTTGGCTTTTTCCCTGAAATTGAACCTGGCTCTGTGAGTCACAGATTCCCAAATGCTAGCTGGCCTGCTGGCACAAGATCAATATGCAAACCACAGGTGTTTCAGTATGATTGATGTTCCTGTGCTTTTGAGTAGAAACGTTTCCTGCAAGGTTCTGTTCTGTTCCAGTTTGTACAACTGCACATTCCCTCCAAGTCTAGTGGGATATATCCAACCCCAAACTGGCATGTGATTTTAGTGCCTTACAACAAGCTCCATTCCCTCCTCATAGTTCCAGGTATTTGCTCTCAAACTTGTGTCAGAACTGTTGCAAGTGGTGATGTGATACTTACAGGAGTCAGTGGGAATAATCAGTCTCTGGTGCTCTAGGGAGACAGTGGCTGAAGCTCTTCTCAGCGATGGCTTTCTCATCCCGAAGATGGACTGCCTGAAGATGCTAAATATCAAGTATGAAGGTTAGTGTTTTGGGCACCATCTAAGTCCAGTGTTGTGACCAAGTCTGTTCTTTTTTTCTCATTACATTGAAATCTGTATTTCTCTGCATGTATTTTACATATCTATGTCCTTAAACATCCTGTGTCCTGCTCTCCAGCTCGCTGTGTGGCCATGCTTGGCCTTTGCTTTTGCAGAAATCTCTTAAGTGTATCAGGATGGCTCTGCAGCACCAGGTGCTCGTCAGACTCACATCTCTGCCTGTTTCTGCAGTAGCTGCTGGTTTCATGAACCCCCAATAATTTCTTTTCTACACTGGAGATCTGAAGCAAACCAGGTGGGGATTTTGAGCCTCATTCACCAGCTGCATCTTGGTGCCATGCTGCTGCCCATATGTGTGGAGTTGCATGGATTTTCTGCAAGAGAATTGGGTACCTAGAGGGAATGGAAAGTAATAAATTCCCTATTTCCCAGCCAAGAACTTGCCAAGAAAGATCCTCAAACTTCTGTGACTATATTACAGTAGTAAAAACTGAGGACCTTTTCTATTCTGTGTTGCTTTGGCCAATGTACCTTCTCTTTGCAGTACATTTTTAGACAGAATGGCTCTTTAATTCTGTGTGAAACAAACTGAACCTCAAAAAGGATTAGCAAAACAGGTAGATTTTCCTGTGTTAATAATTTTCTTGTGTTAATTATCAATTTTCTGCTTATTTTACTTCTCTAGCATAAGAAAACAAAAGCTTCAGGTTCAGTGAGGATCGCAGCAAATAGCCTGGAAGCAATGGTCTTGGAACAAACCAGTTTGGAGCAAGTGTCACACCTGCATTCCACAAAAACTGCAGCACACTCATATGTGGCCTCTCTGTTTCTTTTCTAATTGCAGCAAATAAAGAGGTTTGGCAGTTCAGAGTTCCTCAGACCTTTTACTGCTTCTGGCAGCCTTTGCTGTCAGGCCTCCTCTCTCGGAGTTTTACACAGACCCTAATAGAGAAGATGTTCATGGAGCTGAAGGAATGTTCTGATTCCTCAGAGCTCCGACCTCAGTTCCTGATCAACTGGATTTCTGAGCTGCTGACTGGCATTGCCAAAGTCAACACTGGTGAGTGTGCCTGAAACTTGTGTGTTTCGAAGCATGTGAGTGGTGGGACCTTGAGAACATTTTTGTCATGTGAACCTGGCACATTACTGTTGAGTTTCATACCCTTTCCAACCTGCAGCTGATGCATGTCATGCATTTCTTGGCAAACGGTTGAAATTGTTGTCGATAGCTTTGGCAAACTGTATGTTTCATCCCAGAGATGGGCACTGAAGAGCCTCAGTTATTCAGTGTCACAAGAATCCTGTCAACAGGACTTTGATACGGTGACAGAGTATCCCTGGAGGTTTCCAGCTGGTAAATTTTGCTGCCTCTTCTGTCTTCTGCTGGTCTGGTTCAGGCTCACCAAGATTTTGCCAGTGTCTCCGGCAGTCATGGGGTAATACTTGGTGCTTTCACTCAGCGCTGAGCATATCTGTTGCATACCAAGATCCCTGGACAGTGGTAGTTCCCAGCTGTTCAGTCTACTCATTGCAGAGCTATCTGGAGTGATCCCGGGTCCCAGATACAGTATACTGCATTTATTTGGGATAATATTGTTCAAACACATCTGGTGGCTTTCCAACCTGGGATGGCATGGACAGGGCCAGCTCAGGACTGTCTGCGCCTTGTTCTGGCTCGGTCTTGTGGAGCTAACCTCGCTGCCCATGCACTGGCAAGTCCCTGAGAGCAGCCTTGGTGTATTCAGTCAGTACATTGGGCATGGACCTGGATTGAAATGCCAACTCCCTTGAGGATGTGTTCCAGGGAAAATGCAGAGGCATGAAGAGCATATTTTTAATGAGTTTTGAGCACCTTGTTGTTTTTGTTGTCTTCTTTGAAGGGAAGAAGAGACAGCACTGTAACAAACAGATGCCTGTGAAGGAGCTGTTCCTCCATAAAGTTCCTTTGCAGTGGATAAGACTGACTGACAGTTGCTTGGAAGCTCCCTGCTGGGCAACCCCACATCTTCTTCAGCTGTGAGTTTGGTCCTGTGGCCTAGAAAAGGGACAGCAAACAGTGCTCTGTTTCTGCTTTGGTTCCCTAGTGATACTGAGTCATAGTTGTGTTCCCTTCCCTTCCTCTGCATCCTGTAGAGGTTGTGGCAGGTGCATATAAAGCCCTTCTAGTTGCCACTCATCTCCCCTCTGGTTCCACAAAGAGAAGAGGGAAGAGAATTTAAAAGGATTGCATCTTCAAAATGAAAACAGCGGTTATCTGGGCAGGTATTAAAGCAGCAACCTGGTCAGAAGAAAAGTGACTTGGTAGCAGAGGTATGACTGCTGATACATAGAATCATAGAATCAACCTGGTTGGAAAAGACCTCCAAGATCATC
Organism: Acanthisitta chloris; assembly: GCF_000695815.1. Lineage (NCBI taxonomy): Eukaryota > Metazoa > Chordata > Aves > Passeriformes > Acanthisittidae > Acanthisitta > Acanthisitta chloris. The sequence goes on from NW_008665885.1 coordinate 3,146, forward strand.
AAGTCCAACCCTACCATGGCACTAAGTGCCACATCCAGTCTCACCTTGAAAACCTCCAGGGATGGTGAATCCACCACCTCCCTGGGCAGCACATTCCAGTGCCTGATCACTCTCTCTGTAAAAAATACAGGTGATAGGAATTTAGCACAGGTGGTAACTTTTACACATGGAAACAGCAGAGCAGGAGTTCAATTAGAAGTACCCAAAGTCCTTAATTTTAATTACAAAGAGAGTATTCCAGCATCCACCCACAGGGAATGACCAGATTTTGTCTGTTACAGGAGCTGTATGAGTGAGCTGTCCTGGAGAAAACTCACTTAAAAGCAAAAATGACTCCAGATGAAAGTTTATCACTCTTTGAGTTGTCCATTGCCCTTTTTTCCTTTCTAGGATCCTCACCATCATGAGACCTCGCTTGCCACGTGCTTCTCAGAAGAACCTTCTCTATCTTGCTTCCGTTTACACAGAGGGAGGTCCCCCTTTGTCCAGCCCAGGGCTCTCTTCAGATGGCAGTGAACAGCCAATTTACACTATAGAGAGCTTACAGTGGAGAGCCAGGCAAGAAAATCAGGTCAAAAATCAAGGGCAGACTGTAGAGAAACAAGAAGATGTGCTGGAGAGAGATGATGGTGTAGAGGAGGAGGAGGAGGAGGAAGAGATGGTAACTGAAGCAAATCCTTTGGAAGGACTTGCTTATCCTGGGAACATGGTGGCTCTTGCTGAGAAAAGGGCAGCACTGCAAGGGTCTCCCTGGCACATCACTGCAGGTAAAAACTGAGAGTCTTCATCACTGGCCAGTGCTAATTGAAATGCAAAGACGTCTCAGCCCTTTGGGCCTGGCCGTGGCTGAAGGGTGTAAATACCAAACTACTGAGAAGTGTCTTTTCCAGTCCTTTGTTTATGTGCAGGAGTCACCTCTGTCAGACTCCTCGGGTACTGTGGGTGTGTTTCCCAGGAGCATGCTTTCCTGTCTCGTTCATTTCTTACTAGCTCGTCCAAACTGTTTGGAAGGTACCCAACTGATGGGGCAGCACGCGTGCTAGCTGCGAATGGTGAGGAAAACAGGGATGTGTCTTGGACTGCAGTTTGTCAGGCTTGAGGGTATTTGAAAGCACAGCTGGGCTATGAACCTAAGGTCCATGCTCCAGGAGAGTGGCTGTTCTGGCATGGTGGCAAACAAAAGCCAGGAGCAAGGCAAGGTTTTAGATGGGATGAACAGTATATCCAGTGTTTGTTATGGGAGCAGTGCTTTCTTGTTGGGGTTGGAGGGCTCTGGAGCTGAGTGGTTTGTGTAGGGACTTGAACACAGGAGGAAGAAGTTCTTAGAAGTTGGGAGTAAGAATGGTATTTAAAGAAAGAAAAGCAACCATTAGAAGAGAATGAACTCTTGTACCCCATTCACTGAGGAGTTTTCCCAGTGAAAAAGAGATGGATAGCCTGTGAGAGTTGGATATCTTGAGAACAACAAAACTGTCCTCTGCTTCTGTGACTTTTGAGTCAGATCATGCACAGCTCCCACTGAAGGAACACACGCTGTGTCCTGAACTACCTGACTTTTGTGAGGATTTGTTTATGTAGTTGTTTGTGGGTAAACTTAATTTCTGTTTGAATAACATCTGCATAGTTCCCATCCTTAAACAGTTTGGAAGTACAGCCAGTTTGCTATACACCAACCTGTGACATCCTGTGAGGTATCAGCTGTTGACTAAGTTGTTCCCCAGAGAAAGGGTTTATCCTGGTCAGTGTATGTAGTGGCAATTTGCCTTAGAGCTGCACTGGATTCTACCACAGGCTATTTCTGCCCCTTTTGAAACTAAGATTATAACACATAGAAAGCTCTGCTCTGTCAAGATTGTTCTATTAACTGCCCAAGAATGGTGTAAAATGAAAACCAAATTAATCTGCTGGTTCTTTAGGGCAATGCTTTGGGTTTTTGAGCAGGTCCCAGGCACACAAAGCAGTTTCAGGCAAAAGAGAAGGAAATAGCCAAGTTGTAGGTGGTCAGCAGGTGTCAAATGGTCTGTGAGATTATTACTGGCTCTCTGGAGTGGTGTCCCTTCTGAAAGCTTCTGCCTGCTGGTCTGAGCTGAGCTGCTAGGGAGAGTTGCAGAAATCCGTGTTCTAGTAGAATCAAGGCACAGAGGCTTAGGAAATCTCACTGTCAAAACAATGACACAGAATTCATGTCTTTAATTTCTGAGATGTGAAATAAGATCGAAATTTAAAAAGGGATTTCCCTGATGGGAACTGTCTGAAACATTGCCCCCACACTGCACAGGAATGGGTTCACTGATGGTACAGCTGCAATGGATCATTTTCCATCGTGCAATTTTTAGCCCCCACTGGAAGTCAAATTTAACAAATGTGAACTCATGGGGAAGAAACACTGCATAAAGTGCCTGGTGCCACAGGCTCCAGTGGTGTCTCTGCAGCATGCTACAACAGCTTTCCTTGGAAGAGATAGTAAGGTTAGAAATAAAACCAGAACTAGAGTTCAGACTTACTTTTGCTGAGTACCTGAGGCTGTTTGTGTTTGCTGACTGGCTCAGCTGCATGAGGCAATATTTGTGGACTTGGGGGGAGAATCGTGTCTGAAAATCTCTCTGGGAAGCTCAGACTTGTTGTTTTTGTACTGTTCTGACCTAGATGAAGTACGATGGAAAGACTTTGCTCTTGGGAAACTCCCAGGTCAGACAGATGACCCCGATGGTCTCATGTTGGATAGTTACTCCATGATGTCCCTGCTGGATCAGCCAGTGAGAGACGAGTGGAAGTCGTTCAACACAAAGTGAGTAATGATGTGGGCAGGACTTCCCCTGAACTGTGACGTGTTCATCTCTCTGTGCCTTGTACTCGTTGATGTGAAAAAATAAGGCTGAGGTTTCCTTTTCACTTGTTAACCAAGTAGTTTGACCCAAATGTCTACTACACTCTCTAGTACCTACTAGCTGTGCTTCTCCTTTTCAAGTGATGTGTGTGTTGGGAAGGACCTGTGCAGTGCAGGTGTAATAGCATGACAGTTTGCTCTTCAGACTGTGCTGGCAGCTTTCAGCCTTGCGTGGTGCTGTTACTAAGACGCTCTGCTGCTCCCTTAAAGCTACTAGTCTGGAAGTGCAGAACTTTTGAAATCTGGTGCAGAATCTGAGTGGGGATACATGGGGGTGAGTAATTTTAATGGGAAGGACATTGCAGTTAGAGCGTTCAGGACTAGAAGCCTTGGAAGTCATTTAGCCTTCCCCAAGGTCAGTTTTCCTAGACTAGCTAATCTTGTGCAGGAAGGAGTCGTGCCAAAATGCATAGTGGTTTGCTAAGCACTGAAAGGTGCATCAGTGAGGTGTTTTGATCTTAAAGGAGAAATGTGCTCCTGAGCAGCTCTGAAAAGCAGCCTCTGCTTTACAGCTAGTTATTCCAGCTCTGAACATCTGGAAAAGGCTTAAGAGTTTGTTGGTGTATAGCTTGAAGCTGCTGCATAAGTAAAACTTTCCAAACATCTCATCCTGTTTGCAGGAATTTTTTTCTGTCCTCAGAGCAATTTGGGTTTGTTGTAACATGAGACTTAAGTTCCCAAGGTGCCTGGATACTTTAGAAGAGCTTGCAGTTGCTCCTTCCCTGGCCACAAAAGATTGTTTTCTTTGATGGGTTTTCTGGTGTATGTGTGTTGTCAAAGTTCATGTTTCATGTCACTGAGGCAACCTGTGAAGCTTTGAGGAGCTGTTCTGAGTAATTGGTAAGCCTTTCCTTTGCTCTGTGCCTCAGCACCTTTGGAATTTCAAGACTGTTGCCTCTTGAACAGACTGACTGAGAACTAAGGACATTCCAGCAGCTAAATGTTCAGAGCTGAAAATGAGAAATAAAATTGGAAATAAAACAAGTTTAGAGAGCTGTCAGAATTACTTTGGTGATGTGAACTTCTAACTCAGCTCAGTGCTTACGTGCTTGCTTTCTTTCCTCTCACACAGCTCAGCAGAACTGAATGTTCCTGTGACAGGAGGATTGTTGTGGACCCAGAATGACTTCCACAAAATAAAAAGTGGCCTTCAGCTTTTCTGAGCCAGCAGCAGAGTGCTCTGTGGCCTTCGGTATTGGAAGGAGGACTAGTAATGGTGGTGGGAAAACAGCCACTCCAGGATAGTATTTGTTGTTGTCATTTACTGATTTTTCCATGTAAAATCAGAATTTTATACAGCCAGTGTGTGTTAAGTTCCATGTACAGCAACCATTGTCTTGCTTAACCACTATCATGAGCCTTTAGCTCTAGTTGATATTTGCCAAATACAGTTAAGAGTATTCTGAAATCCCTCAAGGTTCCTTAACTTTTTTCATGGTTAATAAACAGGACTGGCTGAAGACAAACCTTCCTGCTGGTTCCTGTTTCTTTGCTTTCACTCAGGCATCCTGGAAAATGTCCTCTGGTGCTCCTTAGCCAGACCACTGAGCCCTTCCTCTTTCATCCCTACCAGTGATGCTGGTATTGTCCTGCAAGAGTGTGATTTTGCCAGGAATGATTGTGCTACAGTTTTCATCTCCCTCGGATTTCACAGGAGGCTGCGGAGCTCACTCCTAGCTGCAGCGTGGCTGAGTGCACTGCAGTGCACAGACGTCTTGCAGATGTTTTTGTCATGGTGTTTTTCAGGTGATAGTTGTGAGGCCACTACTGTCTCTGCTTGAGTGTAGCTTTGTGCTTGATGTTTTTTCCGTTCGCAATTTTGCTGAGGGTCATAGCCAATGCTGTGGTCTGTGCTGAGAGCTGGTACCGTGACTGTAAGAAGCAGACTCGAGTGAATGCCTTGCTAGAAAGTTGCTGAGCAAGTTGCTTCCAGCTGGTTTTCCCTCAATCGGTTTTCCTTACCTGTACTGCAGGTTCTTGGAACTTTGGAGGTTTCTGCAATTACTTGTCAAAACCCCATGAGTTTAAGCATAGATTTGACTCCTCAGTGCAAATCTGTTGGTGCCTCTGCTCAAAGGTAAGGCAGAGGCTCTCTCCGAGTCAGCCTCGTGGTTTGCAGGACTTACTGAACAGCAAGAGGCAGATGTCAGTAGAAAGAGCTACACGAAGGGGCACAGGCCTGAAATGCACACTTAGAGCAGTAGCTGTGTGGGTGTTGTGGGCAGAGTGGCATGTCAGGCTCAGCTTGGTGTCTGTAATTCAGTGACTCAGAACTGAACATCCTACAGGAGCTTCTAGAGGCTCTTGGCTATATAGGGGGTTAAAAAATAAAAAGCTAGAAACAAACAATCCAATGGCTCTCAGGTTTATTAAATAAGCAATTTTTAAATATATATATAAAGTAGAACATGTTTCAGTTATTAAATAATTGTGCAAAATGTCACACGGAACAGGGAGGGTCGGGGACAGCCTGGAGCTCTGCTAGAGCCTCACCATCCTCTCAGTATATTTACAAACTTCACATACCACAGACCCAGATCATAAATACTAACACTCTGCAGAGGCTAAGCTGCCACTGGCATGAGAACCATTTAAGGGATGGTACATCGAGATTTTCCCAGTTGAAACAGTACAGGAAGTACAGTCAGTGAGGGCTCTGTCACAGCAACAAGCTCTGGGGACACGAGAGGAGGTTCACAGCTGAACACACCACAGAAGTAGCAGTGACGGATCTAAGGCTCTGACTGTCATGAGTTCTGCAGTACTAATGCTTCAGGTGAACTTGTGGCAATCAAGATCAAGTATATTCCAGCTCTGGAGCAAAGCTGCACAGAAAGGATGCAAGTTCCTTCTCCTGAGCATGGAGCTTGAACTGTTCCGTTCGTGGTGTGATGCACATCCCAAGGATGCACACGGCACCAGGTGTTTGCAACTGAATTACCTGGACAGATTCTTTGCCTGTTTCGACTTTAGCATTAAGGATTTCAAAACACCAAAATCCCTAATTTGAGGCAAGATGGGATTAAAAGGGATGTGGGGGAACTCACCTAGCTAGGTATTTTGGGTGACTTGGTCTTTAATGAGGCTTCTCCTGCTCGTCCTCAGCAGCCACACATCACACCTGTTCTAAGCTTACAGTTGGAGCACTTTTACAAGTCCGCAGACTCATGCTAGGAAATAACTCGCAGCAGCAGCAACAAAAGCAGTGCACACTTATTACTACAGATTTAAGAATACCACATACTGGTTTAACACCTGTTTTCACTCATTTTGTCATTAAGACTTACATTATATTTGGGTCAACCAAAACAACCCAAAGAGATTTATAAAACTTTACAGTTAAACAGTGATGTTTAGTTCTACAAAGGAGTAAAGCTAAGTATTGCAGCTCAGTGTGACAACAGGACCAACAGCAGTGAAATCATCTACATGTACCATTTACTGAATTACTGACACATAGGTCTAACGAAGGACAGTAAGTAACAGACTGACCTCCCACAAAGCATTAGATTTTTGATTCATGAATTCAAAGTCGCACACTTTTAAGTGACAAATCATGTGACGGTAATGTAGCTAAAGATGAAAGAGAAGTAAATCAGAACTCCCAGAGAATGCTCTGGCCCCAGTAAAGGACTAAAATCTACTCTCAGCTCTGAGTGGCTGCAGTAGTCCATGATTTTCCCTTCACACCTTTTTTCCCCTCATCTACAATTGTATTTTCATGGATTTTATTAAAATATAGTTTCTAGAACTGTTCTGTTACAGCTTTAAAAAACATGTTAATACCATGCTCTCAAAAAGAGCATTTATGCAAAGTCATATTTACAATATGGACAGTTGTGATCAGGTGTCAATAAGATAAACTCTTGTAAGAAGTAATCTAAACTGATGTGCTAAAGATTAATGGATGTGTCAATTTTGAATGGTCTTGTAAACATACCTGAAAACACATGTGGCTGACTGATTACCACTCAGAGAGGTTGATCAGGAGAGACTACATCACACAGAAAGTTTCACCACCTCTGAGGAGGAGCGAACGGGCACAGAATTTGCAGATTGTCTCCATTCTGTGACTCTGAGAGGTGCTAAGAGCTCCTGGGAAAGAGACAATCTGCCCCTGAAGTGCCCTAGGGA
>NW_008665885.1:10193-30135 GCF_000695815.1 Acanthisitta chloris
CAGCATTCCCAGTGTTTAGGAAGGAATTATTCTCTCAGTAAGACAAAAGTTAGTGAAAATTAAGATGACCAGACAAATCCTACAGAAATGGGTATCTCTGTGACCACCCAACACTCCAAACAGAAATCTCTACTCGCTTTTCCACGTTAGAAAACATCAGAAACACCTAAAACCTCTCTTAAAATAGCTTATCTTTCAGTGGGAAAAACGGAACCAACATTTCTCTGCATACAGATATTGAATTCCATGCAGGATGGAAAACATGAGTGCAGAATAAACTTTCATTTTAGCTCAGTAACTTGTGAGTTAAGCTGGCAGGGTAAAGCGGGGCCTGCAGCCGGTGCTGGTGCGTTGTACACACATGCAGATGAGCTAACAGCAACATCTCTACATAAAGGCTAGTGCAAGGATGGATCTGCTCAGTAAACAGACGAAGATAGCTATGTAACACCTGGAGATGTGCACGCAGTGTCTGTGCACACAACCTGGTTCTGAAAAGTTGTCCCTGTTTGTCTATAAACTACAAGTGCCCATTGAAATAAAAAAGCTCCATAGTTACTCATGGGCTACTTCCCTGTGACACACAGTGTCACAAACGTTGTGGTGAGAGTGTAATACTGAAGCTAACCTAGAGATTATTGGTTTATACATAGTTTTTATACAATCAAGAAAAAGAGATACAATTTGTATCAACAAACAAAAGGTCATTTCTGGTTATTTGAGGCATTGCTCTCAGCTGCTCAGACCATACAAGAGAAGAGAGTAAGAACTGACTGCAAATTAAAAATATGAAATGCTTTTGAAAACTGGTCAAATCTGCTTCCCCCAACTATTAAGTGTCTACAGATTAATTTTTCCCTGTTAATAGAGAGAACAGCCAACTAATTAAAACTCAAGTTATTTTTAGACGCCAAGTGTAAATACAGAATCCTCTTTAAGTCACCTCGTTTCAATCCATAATGACATGGTCATTATATACATCACCTGTACCCACACAGGATTATTTACCCTGTGCGAAATGATACAGTTACCAAAGGTCAGCAAGTCAACTGTAGTTGCACCATGATTGTGGCTCGGTGGTGGTTTTGTTTGTTGGGTTTTTTTAATAGGATGAGAACATATTTTGCCCATGATAAAGAGCCCACGAAGTGTTTTGAATCAAACCAACCACTACAGCAACACAACTGGAGGAAATGATAACCTTTGTTTCTCAGACAAACAGATAACTAGAAAGCAGCATGCAAGCCATTATCAAAACACCAGAAACAACCCTGACTGCAGCCTCACGTTCTGTGTGTTTCACAGTAAGAAACATTTAGGCAGTGTCACACCTTCTCATGAAGAAACAAAAGGCCATAAACCAGGCCTTCTCAACTTTCATGAAAAAAACTACAGTAGAAGTCAACAAATCCTAGCTCGAGACATGTCGAGTTAGTCATGGTTCAAAATGCTGAAATATACAGTGGCTGAAAAAGGGCGTCCAGTCAGTGCAGCTTAAAAAAACCAAGAAACGCCTCTTTTGGAGACATTTAGCTACAAAGGTTCCCACCCTGAGCAAGGTACCAGTTGCGCAAGCAATGCCACACAATTATCTCACCTGTTCAAACAGGAACTCTAAAGCCTTCATGAGGCAAATGCACACCTTTGCGTGGACCTGGAGAGCAAACACCAGGACAGCTTTGCCACAAACCCAGACTGGAGCATCTCTTTTCCAGACGCAGCCTTCCCCCCACTCCACCTCGAGGGTTCTGTACAGCCACCCGGTGCCAGGCCCACTCAAACACGTCCCTGCTCCCAGAGCAAGGGCTGTACTTACTGAGGAACCTCCATGTTCACACCGAGGCTTTGCTGCTTCAGGTCAAGTAACCCAGTTTGCATAAAAGTGACAATTTGCTTTCAGCTTGTCTAGTCCTGTGAACCAGCAGCTGCTTACTGCAGGTTTGAGAGGCAGCTCTGAGGAGAGAGGCTACAGTTAAACTTTTAGGTCACTGCATGGCACTCACGCCTTCTCACTGCTTCACGGTCTGGTCCTCGTTCAGTGATGTGTTTGGCTCCTGCTGCACAATGAGACACTCAGACTCTGAAATTTAAGTACCAGCAACCATACTGACACTCAAAACCTGAAACCAGTTTGTTCTTTTACATGCTGAGTGTTTTCATTTTTACCAAATTTGCTTTTCCTTCAGTGTTTGAGGTGCCAAAATGGGCGATGCCAAATGGCAAAGCTGAAACCCACCTGGGTGTGTACAGAACATTTCTGGAGGCCGATCAGGCATTCATAAGCAAACTGCAGATGTACATTAATACATGCAATATAATTGCCAACCCTAGTTTTGTAGGAACAGCTTTGAGACGCTGGATGTGACGTTCTAGGTCTTGATGAGCTATCCATGCAGCAAGGTATGCATTTCCTATAAAATACTATTAAAAATCCTGGTATTTAAAATCTTAAAATCTGCAATACAATCAAGTTTTATATAGTGCCTCAGCATATATACAGATACATTTGACTGTGTACAGAACTTTATACTGTCTAAGTAGAAAATAATTACAAGGGGTTGGCCCCTTCCCGCCAGTAAGTTTCCCTCAGGGCCCTACGTGCTGCCGTTTCACATCCGAAAGAGGCTGCACTGCTTCAACGCCCTGTTCTTAATTTAGCAACAATCATAGCTGCCAGCTGCTGTGCATCTGTCATGTGTGGATTCTTCTCCATCACAGAAAGAACGATGCCTGGAGGGAAAATATTGCAGAGGTTCTTGTATGTCTGATACTGATGTTCCGGGATGATATGAGGCTCCCGTGGCTCACCACATATCCCGATCCAAGGACTCCTCCAGAGCTGCTCCATCTTCTCGGGCATGCTCCGCACCATGACGGGCTCGTAGCACGGCTGCATGAGGCTGTTGCTGAGTGGGTAGGAGTGGCAGGGGTAGGAGTCTGAGGCACAGGGCAGCGGGTCCCAGCTGGCGTGCTGCTCCCGGCACAGCGGAGGTCTCCTCTGCCGTGTGGGGTTGCTTTCGTAAAGCCGTGAGTCAGAAATGCTGTCCATCCTCGTCATGACCAAGGCACGGCTTGGCTGTGCAGCTGAGGGGTGAACATTCTGAGGCACAGGGTATTCTGGACAACTGGACCGTGCTCCAACAACTGGATGCTGGGCATGCAGGCCTAAGTGGGAAACTGACTGTTTGCGAAGGGATTGCTTAGGCTCTTCAGTTCCGTAACTCTGAACTCTATTTAAGGCTTCATGGTAACCATGGGGAAAAGGCTGAAGACGATTTTGCGATGGCAGTCTGTGGCTCTTCACATTGTCTTCTGGACTGGCATCTGCTACACCCAGATACAAGTCATTGTAAGAGGAATAAGAATCATTACTTGTATGGCTTAAGCAATTGTCAGGACAGGGGCTTGAGTTTCTAGAATACATCCCCTGGTCCATATCAGCCCCATAATAATCTGAGTTACGGACACTACTTATGCTCAAGTTGGAGAAATCACTGAGTAAGGAGTAATAGCCATGGTCCCCCAACGACTCGTATTTGGGATACTGGTCAGTATAGCTAACCGAGGTGCCATGGCTATTGGTGACTAGTATAGGAGGATATTGCACACTGGACATATGCTCCAGTGAGGATTTCTGATGCATGAACTGCGAGGAACCTGGCACCGGACTGCTTGCAGAACGCGTATTTAATGCACCAGCTGCATGGCTTTTTGGTGGAGGGAGCGTTGGTACACTCAGTGCAGAAACCAGAGACGGCACAGAGCTGGCCTCGGACTTCCGGGCTACTGATAACTTTTCCTCAGGCTCCACAGCTACTGACCTAATGCTTGGATCTGACTGACGTTTTGGGGCAATGCGTTTCACTTCAGAACTGATTTCTCCTTTGGACCTGGATGGCCCTGTGCCACATTTGGCCAAGGCTCCCTCACTCATAGTTTTCACAGCAGATAATTTGGCACTTATTCGAAGCTCATCCGCTACTGACCTTTGAGGCTGGTTTGCACGTTCTGGGTGGTAATATTTACATTTGTGCCCATAGGTGCACTTTTTACCTGCAAGAAAAGTGTTTTCAGGTTAAATAAACCAAAAACTCATCAATACCACCAGCTGCTACCTTTTTTCTTTATATCTTTCACCAGTTCTTAATAGCATTTCTGTATCAACTCCCCCAAGGAGTAATTATACATCTGGTGTACACAGACTCTGCTGCCTGTATCCATGCATACCACTGCACCCAAGGCCAGACAGACCATGTTCCTTCCTACTGGCTCATGACTGCAACACTGACAACATACTCAGAGCTATATAAACCAAACCAACTTTAACACAGTTTGTACAACTATGAATCTCCTCCCTTGAATACAAGCCAGAATAAAGTAGCAAAAAGCTGTATTGTCCACAGGGTATACCTAGTAATCCTTAACTTTCTGCTACATTGTTTTTATAAATACATGTATGAATGGTATAAAAATGGATCTAAGTGCCTGGATAGCAGTGTGAAAAGTGGCACCTCTTCCTGCTCCAGTAATGACAGGATGTTAATTGTTTGCTTCACCCACCTTTAAATGCAACAAATCAGTCTGACTCGGGCACTTACCATACGGACACGGTTGTTTCTTGTGTTCAGGAATAACTGGCCTTTTCCTTAAGAAGTTTTCAAGGCTTGGCCCATGGCGTCCCAAAGGATCATCAGGAGGCATAAACCTAAGGGGACAGAAATGAAATGTGACCAGTTTCTGCAGAGGACGCTGAACTAGCAAATCCCCTTGCTTCAGAAGAAAACCCATACTTGTCATTCACAAAGGAGTACATTAGCAGCCGCTCCTCGATGAACTTCTTCCACTCTGGTTTCTCATTCTGCAGGTCCCGGTAGTTGTCGTTGGACACAATGATGCCATCTGAGTCGAAAGCAAGTTTCACTATGAATCGATCGTCATAGCAAACCACTCTTCTTCCCTGGACTCTTCGAGATGGGGTGAAAACAAGTATTTTTTCTTTCTCCAATTTACGTAAGATTTCTTGATCTGTAAAACAATTTCAGTTGAGCAGCTTTAGAAACACCTCCAAAGAATGAGATGCAGCCTTTGGAACATGGAAATTTGTGCCCTCCTCCATGACAAAGCACTTTGCAATTATACTGCTATACAGTGCCCACTATGATTAAACAACACCTGGACACAGAGAGCCACTGTATTCCTGAGCTTTCAAAGCACCAAGCAAATATTCAACATTCAAACTTCACAACCACTGCACTGCTCTGTAAGCGGCCGTGCACCTTGCCTGAGTCTTCCCGAACACAGCAAGAACTCAGCAGTTACTGTGTCACAAGAGCCTTCTGTTAGCCTAGAGTAAAACCTAAGCAGCTGTCTCTGGGACAAAACACGTGCAGCCTCTTCACCGCTCAAGATAATCCTACTGAGTCCCTGGCCTGATACCACTTACTTAATACTACACAGCAAGTTAAGACTCAGTTCCTTTATGCTTAACAGTGTTTTCCAAGGGCAAAATGTTGACTCCTGCCTCTCAAAAGTGTTGAAATGACCCAGTGATTTTACAACATGCACAGCATTGTTTACACCTGCAGATACTCAAATGCTTGTTTCCTCACCACTGAAACTGATGTTTTCAAACAAACACTTGAGTGCAACATCAGAGGGAACATCACATCCACAGCCCAGGGTGTGGTGCTCCCCAGAAAGGTGACAGAGAAAATCTTGATGTTACCTGTAATTGGTGCATCAGGTCGAGACTGTTCTTTTCTCCATGCAGGTACAAACACAGTGATATCTTTATGTCCCTTTTCCAGAAACCAATCAACAGCCAGCTGAATTCCTCGGCAGGAAAACCCTTCTTTGTTCCCATGGCTGAAGAACACGCAAAATTTTAGAAACAGCAAGGACAAAAGTTACTATTTGCTTTTGGGTTTTGTTGTGGTGGTTTTATTTATATTAGATTTTTTTTCCCTCTTAATAGGGTAGAAATAATCGTGTCAAAGCTGCTCAAGTCTCATCCCACCAAAAATTCCTTTCTGAAGCACACAGGATCTCTACAACAGCAAACAACCCAGACAAAGGGGGCTAATTTTTAGAGGTCTAAGAAGTTTCTGCAAAGGAAAAAAGAAATTCTTAACAGTTTGATAGAAACCAAGGAGAAGGTTAACTATCAATCTTATTCAATCTCTACTTGCATCATCAATAACTGTAGTACTTTTAAGCATGAGACGCATACAACCCTTGCACTGCTCAGCTATTCTCAGTCTGCAGAGCAGATGTTGCATGATTATGACACTGCCAGCTGATCACAAGTGTCTTGAGCAGTATTCGATGAATTATCGTTCAGCATTTCACTCCAGAGTCGCTGTTGCTGTTACCACTGCAGACTGATGCCCCCGACCACAGGAGCACAGCATGACGCACGTCTTCCCGGGCCAGAGCTCCCAAAGGCAGACAGATCTGACACCAGCATGCTCTAGATCCTCACAGCTTCAGTCATTCATACAGAAGCCACAATGTTGCTAAATAATTGTCTTTGAATTTCAGATTTCACAAAATTCAATATGCTTTTCAATTTTCAGAGGCACATGCATTTTATGAGCTGGACTCGATGCTCCCTGTGGGTCCCTTACAACCTGACAGAGTCTACGATTCTATTAATAAAGCACCAGACTTCAGCTAGGCAAGAACAAGAGTACACCCCCTCTTTCTCCAGTTGCCGCCACATCACGCTCAGGAGTAACTCAAGCAATGCAGTGACTGCGAATTCAACAGGCACAGAAAGAAAAAGAAAATAAGAAGGTTAAATCCAGTTTTGGAGATGCTGCGTTACAGAACCATCTTTTGGACTGACGTAACCACAGCCTGGCACTGGAAAATCCTGTGGATAAAACATTGCTATAGAATTTAAAGGGTTTATGTATTTCAAAACTTGAGAGTACTCAATATACCTGTGGCAATCTGAACTTTCTTAATGCATTGAAAAAAACAGTAATTCGCATCACAAACTCTCCTCAAGCAGAAGGCTGACACTAACAGAAATCTATCGTGCGAGCACTCCCCAAAGAGCTCTTCGTATCACTGACCACTAAACAGACTGTTTCAACAATTCCCCCATAGAAGTCAAGCTTTGCCAATGACACACAAACCACTGGCTAACTGAACTGTACACTCTACAGGTATGGCCAAAAGTGGCACGGGACAGGTATTTCTTGGGTTCGTGCTGACCTAAGCAGCCAAGTATCCATGTACACACGTCTGAGATGACAAGCACCATAGGCACTACAGCTGTGCAAGTCAGCAGGTTTAGCTCATGCATCATCCCTGCACTGACACAGCTGAATTGCTGTGAATCCTGAACAGGCTCCACCAGCAGGAGCTCAAACACCACGCAGATCTCTGCACACCGGCAGCAGACACTGCACGCCATTTTAAAAAGAACCAAGTTTGCCTTCCCTATTTGGTGACTTTTCTTTCATGTTCAGAAACAATTTTCAACATTGTTCAAGGACTTCAAAACCTTAAGCCCATGCACACAAATGCACACTACAGGCAGGCTGCTGGCACCAAACACTCGAGGAGAGAGCTCAGGGTTAGGAGAAGCAGATGAGTTCTGGAATATGATTACACAGGAAAGGAGTAATGGCATTTTTAAAAGCCTAGACTAAAGAACAAATAACACTGATGTATTATCAGTGTAACAGTGTACATGACTTAAAATGACTTTCCAACAGTATCAATTTTTGCCACAAATATTGCAGTGACTTACGACTGTCAGAAGTTGTGACAGGAAGACCCACCTCATAGCGACATTGCTTCCATCAATGACAACTGGCCTCAAGTTATCACTGTTATCCACAACTTCATCTTCCAGTGACAATTCAGGGCTAGCAATTTCCTTTGGGCAAGGGCCTCTTGGCACCAGAGCACTAGTGGTACTGCTAGCAGTGCTTTGTCCCTCTGATTCACTTTTGTTGCCAAGTCTCACGAGCTCTGCTAGAATGTCATTGATGAGTGCGTCTGCTCCCAGTTTGTTCAGTACCGCCTGGATCTGATCTCCTGCATACCCAAGCTTTAAAGCAAAATCCATTTTAGCTTGGTATTCCTTGTCCAAATTTGTTTTGCATTCATCTAGCTTCAAGTCTTGTGTGATACTGCTCTGTGAAAAACTGGGGCGATCCAAGCAAGGGGACCGGCAGAGCGGCCGATGTGGCTTAGTGGAAACCTCCTTCTCTCTCCACTGAGTGCTGATACAGCTGCTTCGGAAGTATGGTTGCTCAGGTTCACTTTCTGAGCTCGTCCATTCCTCAGACTCAGCACTGCATTCCCCAGCCTCTTGTTCCACATTTCTGTCTTCTCTGGAGTGCCTCTTCTCCATTTTCAGCTTCCTTACCACAGACCAGGCCGTCATCACGTTCAGCTTCCAGCCAGAGAGCTCAGTTCTCTTTCATTTCCAAAGCCACCTGGAATTCATACTCCGTTGCATCATGTTGGCCAGTTAAAAGTTTACACGAGGCTGGAGGTAATTTGCCTGGCTTGCTATGTCCTGGCATAAACAACACCAACATGAAGTTCCTATGAAGAAAAGATCAAAAATTAGGTTTTGAGCAATTCTGCAAAATTCTCAAGGGCAATGGCTTTATTTGCAGGTCAGCAGAGGTCCCTACTCGTTCGCATTGCTATGTAAAACGGTATCAGAAAGCATTGCATTGCTTGTCTCTGCAAGCACAAATTAAACTCCCTTCCCCAGTTACTCTACCTACCTACCAAAAAAACAATTACACTTCCCACACAATAAACTAACATCTGGAATTAATGCATTATCTCAGTAGCATTTAAAGATTACCAAACAGAAAGGGGTGACCCACTACTTCCACTACAAACCTGTCTTCTACTGCAGGAACCGTCTGTCTGCATGAGCAACAGCTCTGCAAAATTCCAGGACACACAAAATCCAACACAGTTTCAGCCTCTCTCAGTAAGGGTTTACTACTAGAACCAAAGTTTATTGCTGGCTGCTAGACAGGCAAAGGTCAACAACAAGAAGGACAAAGATGATCACCTTGTGCTCTTTCTACTGCACTTACTGCACTGAAAATTCCAAAATCAAGGATGGATATTACTTCATTTTGTCAGAAAGCCATAGTCAGGACAGAAATCATAACTCCTGTCTCATACTGGAACAGTACTTGCTCAGGGAACTCTAGTGAGAGGTCTGAGTAACCTGTGAAGGGCTTAACTGACATCACAGAGCCTTTGGAAAATAGATTTTAAAAGGAATTGCACATGTTTCAGATAAAATAGCAAACTAGACCTCGCTATAAATGCAGGTGATTGAAGGAAAATGACTACCAAAGTAATTGGCTGGAGGCCTAATTGCAGACAGCTGCAAGTGCCACTTTCCTCTCCTCTGTAAAGCAGCAGGTTGAGAAAGCAGGATCCAGTGTGAAGGACAGAGACAACAACGTAATAGTCTTGAAGAAACAACTTCTTTTGGTGATTGTTTTATAATTCTGATAGATCTTGCTTTTGGCAATTATGTTATTGTCCTGACAAATGCTGTAGGTATAAGCTGTTGTGTATGGAAGATTCTTTCCCAGGATTCCTGTAGAAATTTTTGTGACTTGGCAAGAGGCACCATTTTGGCACTGAAGCCAAGATTGGCCAAAGATGTAGTTTCCTAATAAGCTCCTCGTGCATGCAAAGAGCAGTAAATAAGTAGACAGACATATAGCTCATGGTTTTGGGAGGATTGTCAGTCACTCGCGTAACAACAAATTTCTCTCTTTCATGCACCTTTTCATCTCCTCTCACATCTCTCACATTCCTTCAGGCTATGAGCAAACATTTAAAGAAGACAAAAGAGCATAAACACTCAGCCAAGCACATGAACTATATATATGCAGGACATTACCCAGTATGATTTCATTCAAAAGCTTTTTAAAAATCCAGTTCCTGTCTCCCCAGGAGACCTCAGTGGCTCTTATTTAACAACTGTGGCCTGTGGAAACAGCAAATAACAGGAGAAATACTCACTCGATGTAGAGCAGCTAAGTCTTGAAGTACAGTAATGCCAAAACTAGGGACTAAAAACAAGTATTGGAATTTGCCTTGCTAGGAAAAGTTGTGCCTAGTGTAGCTACAAGAAGAGCATTCTAATAAAGAATTGCAAAGCACACTGTAGGTCCTAGCATTGTTTCCACCTTCCCATGCTGCTGATAGACTCTGAAATATCACTTCTCAAATGCATGCCATATACCATACCAAATACCTGTGGTTTCTGTTCAGAAAGCCCCAAGCAGCTGCACCCCCCCAGTTCCAGCTGTTAGGAAGGCTGAGCACATAATCCTGCAAACACAAGGAGTGCCAGTGACCTCATCCCGACCCTCTCTGGATGACAAAGACGAAGGTGTCTCTCTTCGCTCTTCATCTCACTACCTTATTGTTACCATGCTCCTCTGTACAGGAGGAAGAGGCACCTTTCTGAAAGAAGGTGCTGAAGATTCTGAACAACAGCCAAGTCTTTGATTACTGAGGCTGGTTCTATGTGATCAGAAGCTGACCAAGTACACAAAGACGTATATCCAAACCAGTTCTCACAGAGCTAGTTCAGGCAGTAAGAGCAACCAAATCATAACAACATGGACGACAGAAACTGGGTGAACACAGTATCATCCCAAGTTACTTGTTCTGCAGTGCACGAGGGAATGAAGCCCAGTCTATAACCTCCACAGCTAAACAACTGGCACGGGTGGTATACTATGGAGATCTACTACAACTATGCCTCGGGATTAGAGTGTAGACAGTGTATAAGCCTAATGACAAAAACTGACAACTTCCTTGCTACACACATACAGATTAGTGCAAATTAACAGTCTAAAGCCATGGAAACAATAAGTAAGTAGAGACAAAGAGAAGCCTTTAAAAATGATTCAGCATTCAGAGACTAGGATCAATAGGATGATCAGCATTGTACTGTGCCACAGCGCAGACCAGTGGCTACTCTAAAGCACTTCCCAAGCATGTTCTTGTGATTTTTAAAACTTCCCTAACATGATTAATTGCCATTTTACAATTTGAGCCTGCAGCACACACACAAATCCCCCAACAAACCAACAACCACCAAAATGCATTGCACACATCTTCAGGAATATGACAAAACAGTATTTACTAGGCAGCAGTTACTGTCAGATGACATAAAGCAAGAGCAGTTCAGGGTTCACAGACAGCCCTGGGTTTTGGATAAGCCCTCGATTTGGAAAATGACATTTCTACAGGGCTCATGACTAAAAAGACAGAACTTCACACCAGTGTCATGGCACTAAAGACATAACCATCCTGCTGTATTCCTGTCTCAGGAGCCACACAGGTATTACACATTGCTGCTTGCCACTCTGAATAATTCCTGAGGTAGTGAAGCTGTTTTATCTCCTGGGAAAGTGCTTAAGGCTGACAAAGTGTATGAGTCACAAACAAAAATGGGAGGTTTTTCTCAATCTAATGATACTCTCAGGTGGTATGGATCTGCTGGGGCAGACTCACAACTGAAGAAAAGCAGAGAAATATTCTAAAATTAACACTTTGTTATTTCAGAATGGATTAAAAAAATTGGAAGAGTTGTGCTGCATGACTTCACAGACAATTATCTCCTGTCCCTAATAAAAAGGCAGAATTGGAGATTTGAAGCACTTTGCCTGTGTGTATATACACCTGGAGCCACTAGATTTTCATATTTATCATGATTTTAAACAGAGCTAACAGGGATACACTGCAGTTTGCACATGCATATCCTAATCATGCATACCACAATAGTACAGATGGTGTGGTTCAACAGGAATTAATCACTTCACCAGTTTGGTTTCTGAACTTAGAATGAATGTGAGCATGTAACAAAGGTGGTAGCTTAGCAGATTTCATTTTTATCTACCGTGGTAAAATAGGCTTTTTGGAACATCTTCTGATTTAAGTTGTCATTTGGGAAGTAAAGTGACCCCAAAATGTGACCTTTTTATACAAGTACAGTATTCCAAGTTTGCAGCCACAGTTCAAACCTGTATTTCAAAGTTTTACTAAGGCTGTCCTCAGAGCTTTCGTACTCAGCAAACAACGCTCACGTAAGCATCAATCAGTGACAGATGTACAGTGTATTAATCTGATCTAGAGTCCATTAAAAGTCCAAAATACATACAAGTTACTCAGTGAAGGAAAAAAGTGTATCAGGCATTAAAACCAGCTGCTTTTTGATACAAACACCTGTCACTAACACCACTTAGAGCACTTTGCTCGCTGAGGAGTGAGGAATCCTCGCTCAAAAGGATGCTTAAAATGAACACATGTTCAAATACTTCTTAAACTTTTTAGTCTAACAAACTAGAGAAGGTCTGAATGAAGGATCTGGGCACAGCCCTGCAGCTGATTTACACGTCTATAGACACTCAGAGTCAGTATTCACAAAAGACACATCAAGTCACACAGCATTTCTAACAGCAGCGTTCAAACGGCAGATCAGACTTCTCAACCTCTTGGCAACCAGAGCCATGTAAATGACAGCATTTGGATTTCACTTAGTGGATTTTTTCATACCTTACTATGCAATGTCAGCCTTAACACATTCCTGGGAAGTCTCAACACTGACTCTGATAAACAGAAAAACCTTAAATTTATACAGATCAAAGGCCTAAAATTGTACAGTCTTTTATCAAGCGAAACTCAGAACAATATTAAAAAAAAATACTTTACTTTTTCTACTCACTCTGACTTCTCCGAAATAAAACACTATTGTACATTAAACCTAAAGTAAAGTACTAGCGGTTTATACCAGCAGTGAGCACCTTGTCCTTAAATTAATATTGAAGCAGCAACTGAAAAACAAATCTGCTGGGTATGGTCAGTAGAAGCTTCCTCCTTTCAGTCAAATCGGGTGTAGTATTGTAAAAGAAAAACAAGTTTGCCATTTCTGTCTCTCCACCTGTCTTGTGCCCTCCCTTAACCACCTCTGGAGGAGAACAATAAGGAATGTGACTGAGCATTCCTCTGTTAGAGGCAAAGGGCACAGGAAGATTGTGAGTGCTGACTCATGAGTTAAGGTAAGTGTAATCGTTACCACCCAGTCAGTCCTGAAGGGAAGATTCTTCCTTGACAAACGCTGAGGGAACACTTGTAATGGCAGAAAAGGTTCAGCTGCGCAGAGAGGACTGAAACTGAGGAATTCATAGACCAGAACATATGGAACTAGAAATGACTTTAGAAATACCACTAAGCTTTACCTTCCTGATCTTCTGTATCTTGTTGTGCCTACATGTGTCTTCTGCACGCTGAACAGCAATGGAAAAACCCACCACGCGAACACACACGTGAACATACACAGATAGACGTGCCCATATGTGTAAACACACACACTTCGATTCCCAATCTGCCAGCATATCACCTGATACATTTCCCAGACCAGTTCAGAAAAGGAAAGGATTTCTTCCTTCCCAGATGCTGCAAACACAAAGTCGCATGATTGCTCTTCTTCACCAACCTCTAACCCACTGTTCCTGAAATCCCTTTAAAACAGCTTGCTCAGTTTAAGAAAATCATTAATGCTGTTGGAGAATTACGGAAATTCAGGGGCGCTGCCAGTGATGTAACAAGAGCCACTGAACTAGCAGTTCAATTTTGACAATCAGGTGATTGTCAAAATTGATGAGAACATTTGTGGGTATGAAAAACTAGATTCATGCGATTGTGACACAGACTCTTAACCAAAACTAGGAACAAACTTGTCTATGACTCTCCCTACAGTATGAAGAGGCTGATGGGCTCATCATGCCAGCTGGAAAATGGATTGTGTGGGAGGTTTTTTTGAGGGAGGAGGTAGGGGAGAAATGTTTGTAAACAAAATCAAGTTTACAGTGCATCTCAGAAAAATAATTGCACCTGTGTAGAGGGAAACAATATCCTGCAACACAAAGGCAAGAAAGAACCATCATGGTAGACAAAAATACCTTATACAAGTATTGTCATGCAAGAAATTAATTGTGCAACTACCACCTCAGGTTCCCACTTTCCTTCTCAACACTGCTGAATGGACTACTGAACAAGGCACCAGAGAGTGACAGTGTCATTCAGCAGTGACAAGACATTCAGCTGAATTATATCCAAGAGTCACTACTTACTTCCCAGACTACAAAAGTTCATGAGCACAACTCTGCCTTTTTATGGTCTTCTTATTTCAGCAAAGTTAAGATTAAATACCACAGTTCTAGTGATCAAGACTTAAAACCAAGCCTTAAAAAGAACATCCCAATTGCCACAGGTTACAAAGTTGGACTTATTTTTTGGCTGACCTTGATGAAAACTTCCTCACTTAGCTTAGCAGAAACAGTGGTGAGTTACTGTGCTGCCATCCCCATGACAAGCAAGCCACTGCACTTTGCTGCATCAGAAGTAAGACCTCAAAGAAGGTGCTCAGAACTTCTAACTCTGCCCAGGCTGCAGCATTGTACATCACAAACATCTGGTACTGCCCTGCAGCAGTGCCTGACAAGTTTAAAGAGTATGACTGAAAACCTGTGCCACTTTTCCATGGCTAACCTTTCATAAAGGGTTCAGAGATTAACCTAGAAACTGTTTCAGACAATGCCAGGAAAAAGAAACATGAACCTACCAATGGACAGTAGGGAAATGAATACAAGCAGGTTGACTAGCTAGAACTTTGAGAAACTATGGTCACTTCTGGAAACCCAAAACAAAACCTATTAAACACTAGGGTCACAGTACATTGGAAACATTAAATAAAACAATGCATTATTTGCTGCACAAATATGCGATTGATCCCTTGGCCCAGATCTAGAGCTTTTACCAAATCTAAACTTACAAGAAGTAATTTTGCTGTGTTGATGACTACAGGATTTAACTCAAACCATATGACAGAAATACTATCACAGAATAGAAAACCTGACAGTAAGGGATCCATTTTCACTGCATTCTCAGCATATTGTGGAGTTCTGTTAAACTGAAAAATTGTTCTAAGAAACTACAATATCACAGTGTTCAAGGCACTTCAAATTGACTTCAGTAAACACTTCAAATTATCACGGATATCTGTATTGGACCATACAAAAAAGCAAGCTGTGTCTAGCATGTCACACAGAGAACTTGACATTGCTTGTGAAGGAGTCAACAGGGGAGGTTTGGGTTGGATACTAGGAAAAGATTCTTTCCCCAGAGGTGTCTGGGCACTGGAACAGGGTTAGGTTGGATATCAGGACAAGGTTCTTCCCCCAGAGGTGTTTGGGCATTGAACAGCTCCCCAGGACAGAGGTCACAGCCCCAAAGCTGACAGAGCTCCAGGAGTGCTGCCCAATGCTCTCGGGCACAGGGTGGGTCGTTGGGGCTGTGCTGTGAAGGGCAGGAGATGGACTGATGACACTCGTGGGTCTCTTCCAGCTCAGAATATTCTGTGATTCTACAAACTACAAATCAAGCGTGAACTGAAGAGAAGTGCAAAGATAGTACAAAATTTAAGAACCTTGCCTACAACTTCATTCATTTTGTCACACTCACAAATATGAATTCAAAGGGACAGGACAGACATAGTTGAAATTATAAACAGAGGAAGTAGCACTTTAGCTGTTTCTTAAGACACATGATTCCTGTATGGAGTTAACCCAACCTAGAAAGAACAGGCAGTGCTGAGTACAAGACAAGGATAATGGAGGGAAGGAAATGTAATATTTCTGTTGCATTAGGGTATTAACCATATTTCCTAAGACAGAAAAAATGGAATAATTATATAGTAAACACACATGCAAAACCAGGTGTTCTAGCAATAATATATATATCATCTCTTCCCACCAATCCTCTCTTTCTAATAGTCCGAAGCAGCTACAGCCAGCATTACTGCGGCTCAAAAGATCTGTGGTTCCTACTAAGGCGACATTTCCACTTCACTTGACAACATTATGTAAAAGAGGAGCAGATGTGCAACCCCTTAAAGATTATTTGCGAGCAGTTCCCTATAAACTGAGATAATTTCCTTGGATCTACGACCAAAGCAATACACTGTTTTCCTAATACATATTCTGATAGGAGGCTGATGGTACTACGTACTCTGTAGATCTAAATGACTCACTAATGCTCTGGGAAGGAAAAAAAAGTTGTCATTGCAGCTAAGACACATTAAGGATGTGATGCATCTTATCATCTCAACTTACACCAATTCAATGTTTAACTGAATGTTTAGAGCACTACTTTGATAGACTAAACCAAATGCTCTTTAACCGAAAATCTCCCCCAGAAGCAATCTGTGAGAAACCTGAAAAATGAAGGGCATCCTGTTTGTAAAGATCCTAATATACTCCTGGCACATGCTGTGCCATCCAACAAGAGGCCGGATGCACTCACCTGTTAGAAATAAGCTTTATGATGAACTGAAACAACCACTAGAGAAACCACTAAAAAATGCCTGAAGCAGAGAAAGACACCCTGCTCAGTCCCTCCACAGGACGCAGCAATAGAAGCTTAAAGGCATCTTGTGGCTTCAGACTCTCATACCTGTTCCCTTGCTTTTGCAAAAGCTAAGTCAGTCCATAGGTAATTAGGTCTGCTTTGATCAAGGTGCTGGACTAATAACTTCCTGAAGGAGGTCCAATCCAAACAATTATTATTTTATTCTAAGACTCCTTCCATTCCATAATGACAACACTGTTCACTTGCAAGGTGAAGGAGCTGGAAAGTCATCATGAAGAAAATCAGAGAAAAAGCCTACCACTTTGCTTTTGAAAATGGAAACAGCAAATCCCTATGCTCCAGCAACTCCACCTCTCCCTTTCTGAAGGAAGCTCTAAATACGGACAAGGCCTGAGGGAGGGAGAAAAGGTTTTTGGTTGGTGAGTTATTTTGGTTTAGGTGCTGTTTTTTAATGTTTGGCTTTTAGATCAAGACAACCTAGAATCAGAACAGGGAGAGACTCGGCAAAGAGATGAAAATTAGTATTTGATCTTAAAACAGAAAAGCACAGAGCAGAGGGGGCAATAGCATGTTGGTTTAGTCTGAAATTGTCAGACTTAGTTTTGACTTCATGTGATGTGGCTGAGGTGTCTGTGGGCTCGTTACAGCAGAACACACATTAAACTTCTTGTGGATGTCCTCACTAAACATAATTTAGAGTCTAAGCTCTTGGCTTTAGCTGAAGGTTGATACTCTGTCCTTGCTACAGCATTCCTCTCTGGTGAACTGAAACCAAAGCTGACTCAGCAATCAGAACAGATGTTAGCCTTGATGAGGGGTCTCTCTGCAGATGGAATGAATGTGCAAAAGGGGCTCTTATATTTCACCTATGAAATCAACAAGCACCTTCGCCTGTGCCGGGGACGGTAAAATGCTCTACTTATACTGTACAGTGATGCCCTAACAGGATTGCAGCAGAGGCCTACAACAAGCCATGTAGGGCCTAGGTTTTACCGGGACATGGTGAATCAATCGGCTTTGCAGCAAGCAATGTCAAAAATAACTCATGTAAGAAATGAAACACAATAGGTACCTTTACCACTCAAAGACACTGAGCTGAAGAACTTATTTAAATATAGAAAGAACATATATATTTGAGTCAAACCTGCCAGCTAATTAAGTTTTTCTTATCATGGCCAGCCTCATGAACAAACTGGTCACCTAAGGACTATAACTCAGAAGATGCTACACTGCTTAGCTCTGCACTCCTAAGTTTGTTTCCCAACTCTGAAATGTATTAAACACAGTAGTACATGCCATGGCACCTGAAAGCAAGATCTGCAAATGTGGTAATGGCATTCTTACTGCAGGTGAATTATCTGCGTTACTGGGAATGTATCTCATCAAAAACAGCTCATCAGCAAGGAGAGACCATTCACAGGAAATAAACATTCCACGTTAACATACTTAAAGCATATTGAAAATACCAGGATGATTACTCAAACATGCTTTTCATCTCTAATGTCTGGGAAAAAAATTGCCTTTTACAATAAACTTACAAAAAAACCAAGTGTATATGTATAAAAATGTACCTTGTGTACAGCAGATTCCATGAACAAATGAGGGTGACATTCCCAGGGATGTGTCTGAGAGAAGCAGCATTGCAGCTCTTTGGATTCTGAGGGTTTTTTTCATGTTATGAGAAGGACAAATCATAGATTCATAGAATTTTAGGGGTTGGAATGGAGCTTAGAGATCACCCAACCCCTGCCCTGGGCAGGGACACCTCCCACCAGAGCAGGTTGCTCAAGGCTCAGCCAACCTGGCTGTGAACACTGCCAGGGTTGGGGCAGCCACAGCCTCCCTGGGCAACCTGGGCCAGTGTCTCACCACCCTCACAGGGAAAACTTTTGCCTAAGATCTCATCTAAATTTCCCTCTTTCAATTTGTGCCCATTGCCCCTTGTCCAGTCACTGCAACTCCTAACAAAATGTCACAACACCTGGGAACAACTTCAGAGTTTATCAAATGCTTTCCCTCACCTTTCCAAGCCTTCCATAACTAAGCTTACATGCTGCCAAAAGATCCAGTGCTGCTGCTCTTGATGTGAACAGCAACAAAGTGCAAGTGACAGAAGCACTTTGTTTTACTTCTGTTATTCACAGATCTATAGCAGAATTATTAGTGTTTAACACAATGACATTTCAGTGGCAAAGAGGCTAGGAAAGTCAAAACCAGTAAACGCCTAGAGTGGAACAATTTGCATTGGAAAAGGCACCCAGAAAGATCAAAGCACAGAAAGCCAGAACATACCTTATTCACAGCTGCTGACAGTAAGTATTTACTTTCTTACTAGCTCATCAGCATACAAAGTGTCATTGGTATCCACTCATGCTCCCAAAGCCCTTCTCTTTCACCTTTTTGGGAACAGTGAGTTCAGCTGCAGCTAGATTTCCTTTTTTACGTACCTCTTACAGAGGTCATTCAAACCAAGGTGGATCAGAAAGCTTCACTGACTGCTTCTATGAAAACTTGCTAAGCATTAGATTATTCTAGAAAACAAAGAGATCACAGGTCCAGAAAATGTCAGCAGCTGCAGGAAACACATGACATGAAAGAAGAACAGACATATTCCAAAAGCAACTAAATTATTCTAAATTTGAATATGACCTTGACATTCCACTAACCCATTTTTCCAGCAAGGAGCAAAGATAATTCTGTGAGTGACACCTCTCAGTTCTACAGACCATAGCGCATCCATAACACCTAGCAAGCAGAAGATGCATCTCATCAATACAGGATCCTCTTATACCAGACTACTCAACAGGCACTTACATTTCAATAAACAAACACACCAAGCACAGGGAATCAGATGGCCCTGGAATGCTGCACACTCCCAGGCACTCAGAACCTCTGATGAGCACAGTGACAGCTCATAAATGACCTGCATTTTAATATTGTTTCCATTCTCACTTCTTATCTATGGCAATATTATGCTGATCACTGAAACACACCGCGAGGTTAAAAAACATAAAACAGCATAACATGTGTCTCAATGGACCCAAATTAACTTGGTTTCACATCTATCAGGAAGCACAAGACAGCTTTCCGTTCAATTCTACTGTTTGCTAACTTGTTTCCAAACGGTTTAGTGACACTTGGAGCAGCAGGCAGCTATGAAAAATAACACCTTCACGTGAACTGACTGGAAAAATGCTCCCAAATCTCCCGTATCCTGCATGAGCGAGCAGTTTCTCATCCACGTCTGCACCATAAAGCAAAATGGAAGGACGCAAGTGGTGGCCACCCGGAACCTTCTACGGGAGTAATTCCCCTTCCACCACCTTTTGTCGTCCGTGCTTAGACCCCAAGTACATCCCAAGCAGCTAACACAGCCTCGGCAATCCTTCGCAATCACATTTACTAAATGAGACCAGGCGAATTTCCCGGTTCGTACCCAACCGCCCGCTGCGACAGCTCCCGGGCCTGAGCATCCTCCTGCGGGCTGCGACAG
>NW_008665886.1:0-342 GCF_000695815.1 Acanthisitta chloris
GAGCAGCTGGAGGTCCAAAAAAACCCCCCCAAGTCCTCCTGAACACTCTTAAATCCCCTGAAAACCACCTTGAAACCTTCTCATCTCACCCCAAGACTCCCCTAAACTCCTCCAGGACCCCCAAAACCCACTCAGGACCCCCAAATCTCCTCCAGGACCCCCAAAACTGTTGAGTAGAGCCCCCAAAATCCCCCCAGTCCCCCCCAAACTACAACTGGTGATAGGCTGGAGGTTCTAGAAGGGACTGAGACCCCTCCAGGTTCCCCCAAAACCTTCTCCATCCTTTTCAAACCCCCTGAACCCCCCTCAAGACCCCCAAAACTCTTCAATAGCCCCCCCAAA
>NW_008665886.1:363-584 GCF_000695815.1 Acanthisitta chloris
AAGAGATCCCCAAAGTGTCCCCAAAGTGCCCCAAAGTGCCTCAAAGTGCCCCCAAAATCTTCCTCTGACCTCTCAAACTTCACCTGCTGAGCAGCTGGAGGTCCAAAAAAAAACCCCCAAGTCCTCCTGAACATCCTTAAACCCCCTCAAAACCACCTTGAAACCTTCTCAACTCACCCCAAGACTCCCCAAAACTCCTCCAGGACCCCCCAAACCCACCC
>NW_008665887.1:0-1108 GCF_000695815.1 Acanthisitta chloris
TTCGGGGGTCGTGCCCCACTCACGCCGAGCGCCGGTTGAGCCGCGTGTCGCGCAGGGCGAAGACATGTCCCGTGCCCTTGTCGCTGGCGGCGCAGAGGAAGGAGCAGTCAGGGCTGAAGGATAAACTGGGGGCACAGAGCACCCCAAAAATCGCCTCAGGATCTGGGGGGACACCCCCGAACTCTCAGGGACACCCCCAGGCTCACCGGGTCCACCAGTGCCCCCAGTTTGACCAGTAGGTCTGGTCTGTCCCATGGTGCAGCTTGAGCAGCCTGGCACGGCTATAGCTGTACCAGTCTGTGGGATTCTCCAGTCCTCCCAGTTTGTCCCAGCCCTCCCAGTCTGTCCCAGGCCATCTCAGTCCCTCCTAGTGCCCCCAGCCCCTCCCAGTGCCCCCAGTCTGACCAGTACAAGGTGGCAGGGTCTGGTCTGTCCCATGGTGCAGCATGAGCAGCCTGGCACGGCTATAGCTGTACCAGTCTGGGATTCCCCAGTCCTTCCAGTTTGGCCAAGCCCTCCCAGTCTGTCCCAGTCCATCTCAGTCCCTCCTAGTGCCCCCAGCCCCTCCCAGTGCCCCCAGACTAACCAGTACAAGGTGGCAGAGTCTGTTCCCCCAGCGCAGCTTGAGCAGCCTGGCACGGCTATAGCTGTACCAGTCTGTGGGATTCTCCAGTCCTCCCAGTTTGTCCCAGCCCTCCCAGTCTGTCCCAGTCCATCTCAGTCCCTCCTAGTGCCCCCAGCCCCTCCCAGTGCCCCCAGACTAACCAGTACAAGGTGGCAGAGTCTGTTCCCCCAGCGCAGCTTGAGCAGCCTGGCATGGTTATAGCTGCACCAGTCCGGGATTCCCCAGTCCACCCAGTTTGTCCCAACCCTCCCAGTCTGTCGCAGTCCATCTCAGTCCCTCCCAGTGCCCCCAGTCTGACCAGTAGAGGGTGGCAGGGTCTGTCCCGCGGCGCAGCTCCAGCAGCATGTCCTATTCCCCAGTCTGTCCCATTCCCCAGTCTGTCCCAGTCCCCAGGATTCCCCACCCCTCCCAGTGTGCCCCTCTCCCCTCCCAGTTTCCCCAGTCTGACCAGTACAAGGTGGCGGGGTCGGTCCCGCGGCGCAG
>NW_008665888.1:0-16802 GCF_000695815.1 Acanthisitta chloris
CGCTCCATCTGCCGCTCCCGTAATGAGGCGAGCCGGCCGCTGGCACAAGCCAGCCCTCGCTCCCTTATTCACCCGCATCCCCCTTTCAGCGTCCCATTGTTCTTCCCTAATGGCCTTACAATAGCCCTGCCTGTTGCCTTTACAGCCGCAGTGAGGCCAACCGGGGAAAGTCTTAATCTCTGCTTCAAATTAAAGGGACTCCTCTGAATTAATAATGTTGCCAGGAATGCGCTGCCTGATACGAGGGGATGTATAGCACTCTTCAGCCCTCGGCAGCTGTGATTAGCTGGGGCTTGAAGTGTCCTGTCACAATATTTCATCCTGCTCCCTCGCCACCCCCTCCCCTTCGGCAGGGTTGCCACATGGCCCGTCTTGTGCTGCCTTTTCAAGCCCTGTGCCAATCATGCGGCAAAGATGCCCCAGATAAGGTGACAGATGGGGCCGGGGTAGTTTGAGGCTAGACTGGGGCCTGGGGCACTCATAGCTCTATTCGCCACGAATTTACTACACCGAGGAGCAAGGCAGGAGAAGGACTTCCCGGCTGGGCTCCCCACGCTGGACAGGGGAGCACACCTGTATCCCAGCTCTGCACGTGGGGTGATGCTGACAGAATCTGTTTTGTGACACAGAGCAAAATCCCTGATAGAGAGCCTCAGTGATGCTGCAAATGAAGAAACAGCCTGTCCTGGTGGGCTGCAGTTTTCCTCTGCTATGGGTGGTAGGTTCACAGATATGGCAAGAAAGACACATTCTTGTTAGAGGGTCATGGGTGTCCCCAGGTCTAAGCAACCACAGGATTCTGCTAGCAAGGTAGATAAAAGCAGTGCCAGCCTGACAACCTCCTTCAAGCCAGAGAATTTTTATTTCACTAATAGGAGAGACAGCCACAAATGAAAGAAGATACTAGCTCTGTGTTTGTTTGATAACAATTCAGCATGAAGACATAAAGATTACTGCCAAATTTATTTCAGATAGATTAATCAAGGCATAATGCTGAAAGGCAGAACATCAGAAAATGGAAATCTTCTAAACCGGGCAATTGCAAAGTCCCTGTTTGATAATTCCTAGAAAAGAGAAGCCCCTGCAGTGTTCTCTGTGATGTCCATGGCATTGCAGCTAGCACTAACTGCATGAGGTCCAGTTCTGACCTTGGTGCAAAATCGAGCTCCTCTGCAGCCTGCCAGTCACCACTGAGGACACAACCAGTGTGTTGCCACCCTTTCTGCACCAAACATCCCCTTGCTGATCACATGCATGATAAATTTTCCTCTCTGAGCAACGTGAGAGAGATAAATCCCTTTGGCTGCCCCATATTTTTGTGTTTGTCCAGCTGCCCAGTGTTAGAGGCCACAGCTCCCACATGGGCCAGCAAGATGCCTCCTGCCTTTGCTGGAAACCTGAACTGTTAAAGACAAAGGCTGCTGCTGCTGTGAGGAGGAATAGCAAATCACCTAGCAATAGCCTCTCCTAATACTTCTGCATTCTGTTTCTGCTCCATAAATCTCACAGAACTTTGCACTAAAAATACAGGCTTCAGGGATCAATTTGCATACAGAGAAAGTGAGTCATGGGCCAACAGAACCAGCAATGAATGAAAGGTCAGATCTTGCTGGCCATTCTTCAGGCACATGCCTGCTAAATCCTTATATGCTTTAAAGTTTCATGCATTTTGTTTATACTTGATTCCAACTATTTTTATTTTGAGACATCTGCTTTTGACTGCATGTTGGTTCCTGCCTGTGCCATGGGAGTAAGTCAGGATGGATGGCATTTGTATTGGCCTGATAGAAAAACACATCCCTTTGTGATTTCTCAGAGTATTTTAGGAAAAGTCTGGCTGGATCCAAATGTTTAATGCTGACACTCCCCACCCAAAGCAAGCTAACATTTATTGAAGATCCTGGTACATCATCACTATAAGGCTATTAGGATCTCCGAGGTGTCTATATATGTGTAGGTCTCTGGGCTGTGGAGTCTCCTTTGTTGGTTAAATCCATTGCTTTCTACAGATTTGCTAATCTTAAAAGCACTGACAGGCTGCTGTGTCAGATCTGCTCTCAGCCCAGACACGTGGCCTCCGTCCAGCGTGCAAATGCATGGATATTTTTTTGCCCTCTGGCCAGAAGTGCTGTCTCAAACAGCCTGACACCCACAGTGCACTCAGCAGGTGCTAAGCGTGGGTCAGGTGTACCATATGCCATATGGTCTACTTAGTGCAGTGTATCTTTTAAGTCCTTTAAATTACAGGCCAGGTGAGATAAAGCAAGTAAAAACGTGTATGAGCAGGCTGGGGAATATACACCAGTAAGACAGAAGTTATTCCTTATCATATAAAATGACTGAGAGTGGTGAAATAAACCCAGAATTGCCTGCTTGACTGCAAAAAGGTTATAGTGATGAAAGGTTTGGGAGGGAGGCTTGTTTGTTCCTTTGCTTAGAGAGGAAAATATGCAAGAGATGTCTGCAAAAGCAACAGCTGAGACAGTCACTTTTTAAATGCTTAGCCTTTGGGAGCTACTGCATGTAGAAATCAATCAAATTCCCATTTAATGATTAGCCAGAAGGCTGGTGAGAGGAATACATGCATACTTTAAAGCAGTCTACATGGGAAAAGGAAACAAAACAGTTTTAAATGTTTGAGGTTTTTACATATCCTCACCACAAGACATGAGTTTGCAAAATGAATTTCCTTGAGAAACTCTGTGTTCCGGCAGGAGCTAATGTGAAGCAGGGAGGGATGATTTTTGTAAAGTTAAGTGCACCATGGTATATGGGAAGAGACAAGCACATTTGAATGACTGTTTGTGTTCTGTAGCTATCATGTTTGCAAGCTCACTTGTGGCAACTGCACTGGCAAATGACTGCGGTGTGCAATTAAACTTTTGTGTGCATATTTGCCTTTGTTGCAGGTACAAATTTGGCATGCAAATGTGCGTATGTTTGTGCAGATGCAATTGTGCCCTGCCTTTTTGTGATCCTAAATAACCACCTTTTTCTTCATCTTGATGTGAAGTGACTGTCCCTTGCACATTAAGGTAGTGAAATCACCAGTCCAGCCACACATACTGTCCCTGCTTTGCTCAGAAGTGCTGGCCCTCCTCATCACCAGGGGAAAAAGGTAAAATCGTGATGTATAGGTCTTTTCTCCCACTCCAGATTGTTTACGCTGCTCTCTCTCCAGGACAAAACTTTCAAATGACTGGTGTATAAAAGAGGAGAATGGCCGGACCACGCGCCGGGCTACTGGAGGCCTGTCCCTTTCATACCCTGTAATTTTGCAGGGGATTGTTTCATCAGTGAAGGTATAATGCAGCTATCCGGGGAGTCCTGCCCTTTGAAGCTGGATGTTTTGTTCTGAAATCAGCCAAAGTTCAAGCTCATACGTGTGCGGAGCAGTGGTGGGGGAAGGCAGGGGTGGGTTTTCTAACAATGCTGCATTTCAGAGCACGTGCTGCCAACTGTTGCCAAAGGCACATATATGTAGATATTACTTCTCCTCGGCCCCAGTGTTGCCTTCCTCATTGTTCAGTGTGGGCAGGCGGCGGGCCCCAGCTGACAGCTGTGCATTGCGTGTATTGCTAACAGCTGCATTTTCCTGGGGGGAAATTAAAAGATTAGGGGGATGTGGGCACGTGCTGGCTTCTGGAGATGGAGACAATGCTTGATTTAGGGTGGAACTTGTCTGCAGTGGCCGACAAAGGAAGGAGGCTAGAGAGAGGCAAAGGGTCAGAGGGGCTCTTGCTTTGGGAGAGACAAAAGGAGGGAGGAAGGAGAGGAGGAGGAGAAGTGAAAAGCGGCTGCGGCAGGGCTCTGAAAAGGCTGCCTCGGTCCAGCAACAGCTGCTCCCGCACAAGAAATTTGAGACGGTCCTTTCACAAACACAACGGCTGGCCGAAGAATAGGGAGGGCACACTTTTCCAAAAAGCAATTGAAAAGGGGGACTGAGAGCTCCTAGTGTTTTTAAAGGTCTGCACCTAGAGGATGAAGAAATGATTAGTCAAAGTACATCACAGAACAGCAGAAAAGTGTGCCGCAGACCAGAAGGGGAAGTAAATCCCTGCTCACCTATTTAAAGTTTGTGCAACAGCTATGCTCCACAATAAGCAATACAGTGGAAAGCATCAGTGTATGTATGCGGGTATGTATGTATCTACTCTGGCATTTTGCCAGGCTGCTGGTCTTGAGCTGAAATCTAGTTTGTTGGTACGGTTGGAACAGTTTATTTGAAATTACGATGAGCTGCACCTGCTTGAGAAATGACAAGACCACTCACATCAGAGTACAGCAGAGCCGTGCTGAGCATGCTAGTGATCTGCCTTGCTGTGCAATCACTGCCCCAGACACTGCTTGTAAAAATGCCTGCCAGAGTGGGCTACTTGGAGACTTTATCAATACTTCTTGGAAAAATCCAAAACAAGCCCTTCCACAGGGAGGAGATATGAGTTCACATAGGAACAGCCTCTTACAGCATCACCCCTGTTACTTCCCAAGATCGAGGTATAGACTTTCTGTGTTAGATATTAGCTTTAATAAAAGGCAGATGAATATCAGTGTAGTCCTTTTGCAGAAGGTCCCAGCTAGTCAGTAAAAATTGGCAGGTACCCATACAGTGAGGCTTACCATCACCCTCCTCACCCATGCAGCTTTTGGGCAGTGTGGTACTTGCATGTCACTTTGAAATTTGTGACCATGTGTTTACTGAATTTTTGGGAACTGTGGTGGAGATCATTTAAGGTCGGCCTGTGCAGCGACACTAAGGCTTTCTGCAAAAGAGTCAGCAGGGTTTGCAGAATTCAGTGGCAAACTGTTATGTGTCTGACTTTGTGATGGATCATATTATGGTCAAAGAAGGAAGTAACTGAAAGAGATTATGCTGAGAATGGGAGAGGGGAATTTGAAGAATGTGGGCCAAACAGCAATAAGACAAAAACGGTAGGGAATTTGTAAGTGCATTGTTCTCTAATGATGACTTTGCAAATTGACAAAAGCAACAGAAAAAAGGCAGAGGGCTAACGATGGCCCTCATTGACACAACTTCAGGTGTCTGAGGTAATTTATGTGAAGTTCACTGCACTTTGAGTACAAAAGACTGGCTGAAATGGAGTAAGATCCCAGTTTGTGGCCCCTGTTCAGGTTGGTTGCAGACATAGGTTGTTCCCTGGCTCTGTTTTGCTCTCCACAGAGGAAGGTCTGGCTCCCTGGACAGCCTGCCCTTCCCCAAAGATAATTTTCTGCCATTTTTGGAAAAGGAGAACACTGGGAGAGATGCAGACTGGTTTGAACTGGGTGTATGACACTGATATAAAATGCCCCTTGTAACAGCGTGTGTTGGATTGTTACTGGTGTGTTATATTGTGACACCTTCAGGGCAGACATTTTCGTAGTCACCATGTGGAACAGGATTCCAGCCCTGCCTGGAATACGTAGAAAGTACTGGCATAAGTGTAAGAAGTCTGTATATCATGGTGACAAATCCTACATATCAGGATGAAAATCTATTTTTGTTTCATGGGATTACCTTTTTTCTTATTAAATAGAAGTATGTAATCATTGTCTAGCACTTTAGACTTTTTCCAGTTTTCTGTGAAAAGATTCACTATAGTTCAACACAATAAAAACATATATACTTGCTTTCACTAGGATTAAGCCTGTTTTTCTTCTGAATTATTTTCAGCTTGCCCAAAGGTAAAAAAGTGGGATTGGAGCTAAAATATTGGAGAGACCATATTCTACCTAAGCATTATATTCTTCTCTCTGTAAAACAAAGACAAAAATTTGGATGATAAATCAACATAGGATCATGTCTGAAAAAAATGTCTATTAGAGCACAGAAAAAAGGTGTTAAGGATGAAAAAATGATGTGCAGGGAAATGCTGTTAAGGTAAGGATATACATTTTGATATTGTTTGAAACAGAGATGCAAGACCTTTGATAATTACATAGCAGAGACTTCTCTTTATCCAAAAATCTACAGCTGGTGAAACACCAGTGACAGCAGTGGAAACAATCCGATGTAAAACAGATGTAAGATGATAGTCTGGGCTATAGTCACAGTGCAGTAAAAACTGAATCAGTCTTGGGCATACAACACAGGTGTCAAGTTAATCCTTGACAGTTTGCCAAAAGCACAAGTATGTAAGGTTGTTGTCATAGGGGACAAAATGTATGGTTTCAAACAAAAAAAATAGTTAAGGAAGTTTCAATAGTTCAAGAATTGTGAGGTTAATTTTCGTTATGTTAATCTGGGCAAATACTGAGCTTACTAGTTTTTCCAGTGCCTTGTCTAGCTAGCAAAGGCTGAGGCTTTGCTCTGCCATACTTGGTGTTTGCAGAGTGTTCATGTGCTGGCCTGCTCAAAGTACAGACAGGCAACTTCTCAGAAGTTGAAGCAGTGGCCAGTCCTCTGCAAAGCACTAGGAAGAGCAAAAAGACTTTCTTAAGCAACACAGAGTACAGAAAGGAAGGGGGCTGAGGATATGGTGCCTTGTGAAAATGATCTAATTTAGTGGCAAACATAAAAAATGCAGTTGACCTAGTGGCTTGTTCTGACCTGACAAGGGACTCCTGTCTGGCACCTTGCATCCCAGTCACATCAGCTTTATTTGGTTGCAACAAAAAACCCAACCAAGCAACAAACTAAGTGAAGAATTTGCTGAGAATAACATGTAGAATAAAAAACATTGCTGGCATTTATGAGGTCTGTCTCTTGCTATTTAGAGGGGGAAAAGTGTTAATATAACTGTTTCTAAACAAGAGTAAGTGGTGACACCAGTTCATAAGGCAGCATCTTTTCACTGCTTGCTTACAGGATTTTATGACACAGTATTGTTCATAATGCACAACTTGCAACTATTCCCATTGTATAATGTGAAGGGATATGAAATGCAAGTCCAAATCCAAAGCCTTCAGACCAATCACTTTTTGAAACAGGAATGAGAGGTCATGCTGTGCTTACCACTGTCTCTATAGAACAGAACAAGTTATACCCTCAGTACCAGCAATCTGTGTTCAGCTGGGAAAGAAGGTGAGTTTAAAATTACTATTACTATCTTCTTAGAAGAACATGTCCAAGATGAGAATGTTCAAGTTGGGGACTGGAATTGATTTATACATTGTGCAGCTAGGTTTTGTATCTCATCTCCGGAATTGTG
Source organism: Acanthisitta chloris (assembly GCF_000695815.1). Lineage (NCBI taxonomy): Eukaryota > Metazoa > Chordata > Aves > Passeriformes > Acanthisittidae > Acanthisitta > Acanthisitta chloris. The sequence goes on from NW_008665888.1 coordinate 7,152, forward strand.
TTCAGCTACTTAACTTGCTTTGAAATATGAATCTCATGTCCTGAGATTACTTCTTTGCTTTGTTCCTAGGACTGACCATCACTCTGTGGTGATCTGCAATAGAACCTCTGTCTGGTATCTTCAAATGTACTGTTGATACCTTAACTTTTATTTTTCCCTCCTTAATGGCACTCATACACCATGCATATCCACTTCAGATTCAAGAATCCTGAGTTGAAAACTGCATTTACCATGCAATATTTCCTCCATATACTGCTATTTAAAAAAAGGTAGGGAAGGTTTTCTTTAATGTGAAGTTAATTTTCCTGTGGACTAGACTGACTCATTACTAGATGACATTACGGCATTACTGCTTGAAAAAAAGCCTAAGTCCTGGTAATTAAGAGCAGACAGTTCTTTACAATGCACTGCAGAGACAGCAGCAATTCATCAGCAACATTTGCAAATTGTGGCACTGTGCGCTCCCTGCACAAAAGGCACAGCTGCCTGCAGATAACATCAGTTCAGCAGCGATGGGGTCCCATTTGTTTTCTCTCTGTCTCTTGCTGTCTCATTTGGGGAGCAGGTGAATGTCAGCTGGCTCAATCTGCTCAACCTCCAGGCTGGTCTTCTTGGAGGCACAACCCACTGGGCTGAGGAGCAAGGCACTTATTTGTCTTGCTGATTTGGGCAAGCATTGCCCAAAGGGTATTCACCTACATTTTAGCCCCAAGCTCTGGAGAGTTGTGAAAAATAATAGCACATCCATGTACAGACCTTTAAGGGGAGTCTCACTATTTCACATTTTTCATGCTTGCAAATGTTTGCAGCCGTGGGCTGAGCATTTGTTAGGGCTAGGGACATAAACACTATATCCCCCAATGGTGGCTGCCAAGGCAGCGAGAATTACTTAATGGGTGGTCTGCCCTCACTTTTGCGTCTTAATAGATGTCACATAATGTGACAGAGTGCATCATTATGTGGACTTTGCCTGGTACTGTGTGGGTAGTTATGATGGCCACATCTGCAAAGATCTTTGCACGCTACCTTTGTTCTTTCCAGATTGAGGATAACATGAGAAGTCAGAAAGGAGAAATTCAAGTTGCAACGTGTGTGTTTTTGGCAAAGAAAATAATTCTGTTCTCCAGCTGGATTTGTACGTGTTTGGGATGGCATGTTGTACAGCAGTGGTTGTCCTCATGACAAGAAAGCAGTGAATGTTCAAAGCAATCTGTGCAGAACAGAAAATCCCAACCTTGCAGCAAATCTAGCCTGGTGCTACATTTACCAGCACATACAACAGAAATAAGTGGAGTTTCCTTCCGATTGCCTCATTCTTCCGTGGGGAGGGAGCAGGTGAGTGGGGACCCTGGGAGAAGGGAAGCACATTCTACTCATTCTGAGTCTACTGGATGCTGAGAAGATGTATGTTATTTGACGTCAAATGTTTTTGTGCATATTAACACTAGTACCTTCTTTCTTCAAATGTCTCAAAGCCACAGTTTAGTCTGAGATGGGAACAAACCAACCTGGAGGGCATGATGCTGCTCACCAGAACTTGGTATCCCAAGGCAGCGGAAGGCACAGAGTGAGGGCTGGCCTGGGACAGACCCAGCCCCCTGGCCACCCACCTGCCCACTGCCACACTGTTGCAGTGCATGTTTGTAAACTGTGCACTTAGTCAAGTGCTTTTGATTGTGCAGTATGGTATCCTGTGCTTTGAACTCCCACTGCCAGTAATACTTTTTCAGTGACTCCAGAGGAGCTCCAGTGACTCAGTTTCAGTGGAAACTAGCTAACTAACTGTCGTAACTATGATAAGCATCTTCATATGCTTGAACTTGCTGCAGGTAGAACTGCCTACCTCTACTCAATCATGGTTGATTAAACCATGTTAAAAAAAAACCCTGAGAGAGAAAACACAGTGAACTGTACTCAGCCTGTAAAAAACAGATGTAACTTATAACATATGCAGAGCTACTGTGCGAGGAAGTGATAAATCATCTTGGGTGAGGCATGTATTAAGCTTTGTGTGAGTTTCCCCACAAAAAAAACCCATGGAAAAAATTCATGTATTCAATACCAAGGTATAAAGAATTGAGTTTTCTACTTCTGGTTTATACGTACTACAGGTTTATATATTTCGTGGCAATGCAAAAATAAGACCTAATCTCCTGTGCCTATGTATGTAGTGACAGCAATATCATGTCCTGGGTTTCCTGGATTTCAGCAGGTAATGTGGTGGCTCAATGAAACTGTTTTGAAAAAACAGTCTTTGGTGACAGAATTATAATTCTGAGTCAAGTAACAAGTTTTCCCTCAGGGGTATTTACCAGAATCTTTAGGTAAATTCGGATTTTTTTCAAAATTTATGGCGACTTTTACATATCTAAGATGTTGTGAGACACACCACTGGGCTGCATTGCTAGAGTTTAGAATAAAGGACATTAAGAGGAGATCAGTAAAAAGCAGTTTACAGTCATGATAAAGAAAAGATATTTAATCCACAGTTCTCAAATATGATCTAAATGTACTGGGGAACACCAAAAAACTGTTTTTCATCACTCCCTCATGATGGAGAAAGGGAGATAGTGTGGCTCACATCCTCTACATCCTCTGAAAAGCATTGGGAGCCTTACTCTTGTGCATCTGAAGAATGTAAGGACTCGGGTGAGCTGTCTGTGCTATGGCTGGCAACTGAGATGGCTCCACATACAGCTGCTGGAAAATAGTGACTTCTATTCCCAGTTAAATATGACTCCTTGGTTGAGCCTGAGTGCTTGGCAGGGGCTCAAAGGACTTCCTGTGGGAAGGGACAAACTCCTGGCTGGGTGCTGCCAGGTTGGGGGCTTGCCCAGGATTTTCTAACTTCGTTTCCTCTGAGTGTGTGCCCTAATAAGTACACACACATATGCATATCCTTATCTCCCCCTCTCTCCCTGCCCCGGCTCAATTTCAACACTTTTAAAAAGGAAATATTGACAGTGTCTTTGTAAGCATAAAAATTAATGGTTTTCTTCCTGTGATCTTGGTCTCATTTCGCCAGAAGCCAGGGGTTAAAAAAAATATAAATTAGCAGAGAGCTCTTCCAACATGTGCAATGCTTGGAATGAAATTCCTCTCCTTGCTGGTTTTATCCGAGGCAAGAACTTTTGTTTCCATTGTCCTAAGCCTGCTGCAATGTTTTAGGCCTCTGCTCTTTTACTTTCTTTTTCCCCCACAGAATCTTAAGTACAACTGGGAAAAACTGTACATTGCTGCATGAATTGTGGGGTAAGAGATGAAAAGGGAAGATGAGGAAAGTGTAGAAGAAAAGACACAAACTCTGGCCTGGACAGTTTGAATTTGCCACTGATCATCCTGCTATTTGTGGTAGGCTCCAGTGACCAAGCATGTTGGCTGCATTTCACAGTTTATGGGTCAGCAATAGTTTTGTCCCTTCCCTAGTCTCACATTTCACCCTCCTGCAGTGTGACTCTAAATGCTAGCTTTTGTATTCCTAATGTGTGTATGTGTGCAGGCAGAGTGTGTATTTAGTGTGGTGGTGCCTGCAATTGAGCAGAGGAAGGACAGGGGAAGGGCTTAAGGTTATGGCACTCCTATGACTCTCCCAAGAGCCCTGCCCTGCTGCCTCCATGGCTCCAACCCAGCAGAGCTCTTGCATATGTCCTTTGCCTATAGTGTGCGCTGGCTTACACTTCTGCTCTGCAGAAATGCTTCAGCCTGAAGCCCTGAGGCTGTGATGACAATCCCAGCTGGAGCATAGGGGGAAGGAAAGGTAACACATGCTGTTGTGAGGAGCAGGGGATGCACACTCAGGTGCTGTCATGGTGTCTGTATACACTCTGGAGGAGTGGATGTACAGAAACTTTAGAAAAACTGGTGATGGGAAAGGGTGTTTGCACGCATATGTTAGGTAAATCTCAGGGAATGTCAGGTACAGAAGTTGCAACACTGTCTGAGTACAACCACATTATCCCTTAAAAAAGGATGAGCAATGATTTATCATTAATTACCTTTACAGATCACTTAGCCAACTTTGATTCAATGCTAACAATTTTTGTTTTAGGGATGAATGACTATGTATCTGGGAATTCCCTCTTTTCTCCAGAGCTGTACTGATATTTCCTTCAGCAGCTTACGGTGTCCTTCCTGCAGTTTCTCCACGTACTTTTCCATGAACTTGAAAGTCCTGCCTGGTGATTGATCTGTCTGGTTGAGCGAGGTAGCTCTGCAGAGCCCCAGGCCGCGCAGCTGTAGAGGTTTGCCTTTGTTGGGTGGTGCTCTCCAGGAGCATTAGCTGTGACTGTAGCACACCGCACCCTGTCTAATCCAGTGGAGACAGTCAAAGCTGGGGCCCTTGGACAGCAGCTTTTGACTCTGTGGACTTTCTGTGTTACAGGGGTCTCAAATGATGACATATGTGCATGTAAGAAATTCCTGCCTGGGCTGTCACTATGCAGTGGGTGCAAGTCTGCCCCATTTCTGGGGATCAGCAAGTAGATGTTTCTTTTACCAACTCTTTTCTATGATTGGAAGATATGCTACCTTTTAGCTCAGCTGTAGCCCTCTTTCAATATGAGTAATGCCAATTCTCACCAGGCTGTGCTGGGATTTCCAGATTAGTGTTAATGCTTTTCTCAGGGGTGCCATTTTCCAGGGTGGGTAGGAAAAGACCTGTTAGTGCATACTTTTTCTTAGTCACTTTCAGAAGGCAGGGTTGGAACTAGGTAAAGGTTCATGCTTGGACCAATATCCTCCAGCTAGAGGACCTCTGAGTCATCCTTGCAGAAGTGCAGTGCCTACTATCAAGGTATCATGCAGGATCATGGATGCACAAAGGGGGATTGAGCCACCCTGCTGTTCCCTCAAAGAGAAGGGCCAATTGCAGTGAAAACTGGGATGCCAAAGGACTTCTGCTGGCCGAGACCTGAGCCCTGGGATAGGTGCACATCCATCACACATGATAGGCATGGGCAGTTTAAGAGTCCTTTTTGCAGGTGCCACGAATGAGGGCAGCATGACCTAAAAGGATATGGTTTGGTCTGGGTTGCATATGCTTCTGCTCAAAGAACTAAAAACTTGATCTGGATTGTAAATCAGAATATGTTGTGTGCAAAGATACAGTTCCCATACACTTTGTATTTAGTCATGGCGAACTGACTGACTAGAAAACTGAAGAGACGCTCGAGGAGAGGAACAGCAAGAGGAAGCAGTAGCGAAAGACGGTGGGTTTGCCCTAACAGGACAGGGGTAAAGGCAGGGACATGGGTCAAAAAGCAGATGCATGCAGTACCATTAGAACAACTGTAGGCATGCAAAAACAAGGAGAATTTTCCATGTCTAATGTGGACAGTGTAGAAATCTCCCTCCTTTCACTGCCCCATTTACTACTCCTGAACCTTCTCTTCCTGTGGTGAACTCAAAACCAGTGTGTGGGTGGTGATCAGTATTGTCCCCATGAGGGGGTTCACAGCAGGAGATGGAGAAGGGACAGAGCTATCCACAGCCTCCAGGGAAAACCACAAAATTTGAGCTTTAATAGCAGAAGAGTGGAGATCATGAAAGGATAAAAGGAGTTGCCTAAAATAGAAGGGTGCTGTGCTGTTATGTGGTAGCTAAGAAAAATCATCCTAGTATCTGTCTTATTCCATAGAGGGGAGCATAAAGGATGTGGTATCAGAGTAGCCAGAGAGGCCCATGATGTAGACAGGGAAGAAGTAGAGTCTGAATGGTTGGCTTAGTACTACAGCAATGTGTTCTCGTACAAGGACACTTGTAGCAGTACAACAAAGGTCCTTGCATTTACATCTTAAGGTAAGAGCAATGGCCAGATCCCCTCAGGGTACACATTTGATAGAGAGAGGTTTAGAAAGGAAAGGTGAAGAGGGTGAGTGAGTCATCACTACAATGGTACATGATAGCAAACCTTTCCTAGTCCCATACATACAGTATTCTTCATGACCATGGCATTTCCCCTCCTGGATGGGACTACCCTAGTGCTGTGGGCAGCCATTTCCCAGGGTACTTTCCCTCCTGGAGGGTGGGTGTGAGCCACCTGATGATCTGTCTGCCCACCTCAAAGCACCCCATGTTTGCTTTCAAGATGCGTGTGAGGAGGTTGAATGTGCCATGTAGGTGCAATGCACTGGGGAGAGAAGGGCTGAGGCCAGGGCATGGTCAGGTAGTAAGCCCCAACCCCTCCCAGTTGTTTTTTTTTTTGGTTTATTTTTTATTTGTTTGTTTTGTTTGTGGTTTTTTTGTCTTATTTTTTTATGATTCTATCAGGCAAGTCATTTGCATGATAGGTTGCCGTAGTTTCCAGTTTATCCTTCAGAGAGAGAACCGGTTTACACCAACAAGGCAGTCTGGTAACCTCAGTGCATCCTCCAAAGCCTGAGGCTGTGAGAATTCATGTGCAAACAAAACAACGAGAGGAAGACTGCATGTGGGATAAGGTAACAGACTATGTTCAGAGTTGCTGAAAACAACTTCCCCATCAGCAGAAACTGTAAAGTTTTCTGTAGTTGATGATTGTTCATGAGTTAATGCTGTAGTATATTTATTTGTAAAAGCAGATGAGGACAAAATTCTTTAATCTCCAGTGTATAGACTCCTTTGCCAGCTGTCATGTGCTCCCAGGCTGCAGAGTGACTTCAGGGTTAGGCACAGCCCTTTGTTAGCTGGTATATTAATCATAAATTAGTCTCAAGAAAAAGAGTGTGCTTGGCAAGGAGTGACCCCAGTTTGATCACATCCTCATCTTACCAATCTGGCAGCACTGGTATGGGCTGAGGATGACATTAATAAAGCAGGAAGCTTCCTCTGCTTTGTGCCCTGAAATGTACATCAAGAACATTTTTGAATCAAAATGCCAGTATGAGTCAGACTTCCATCAGCCAGGCATTCATCACCTAGGTTTACCCTGAGATACTATTAGTTACAGCTGGAAACACTAGCAATTTAATAGTAAATAAAAGTCCGTGTGATCAAATTCTAAAAAACACTGTAATTTTCTTCCCAATACTTGGGTGAAATATCACTTTCTATCCAGAGGTTTCTACCTTGTACAGAGGCAGTATGTCGTCAAATTTCTTGTTTCCATATAATGAACCTGTAAAAATAGAAAAATGCTGCATAGGTATGCTTGACTTCAGCCAATGTTTTCTAAAGTCACTATAGATTTAGAATGAGTGACACAAATAAGCCTCTCTTATGCAAATGATGGCTTGGTGAAATATTTAAGAGTGAACTGAATGTTCACTGCTAAGAAATGTTAGTCAAAGAAATGACTTTAAGACATAGTTTCTTATGTAACTGTTTTAATAAGAGGAAACTATGGGTTCCAGATGAGGTTGAAGCTTTTATCCACACTAGATGACACTGAAGTATTGTCTTCACTATTAAAGGGTGCTCGGTTCAGTGATTCAAATTATTCCAGATGTGCTAAAGGTCATTTTGAACTGCTTTTCTCAAGATTCAGACTTACCTTAAAAATGTACCTACCTGTGAGGCTTAGCTATAAAGAGGAAAGCCAATAAAAATTCCTAGGATGCCAGCTAAATGAGGACCTGAAGAGGCTGACTGATATTTCTTAGGAAGGGCAACTTTTTCTCCTGCAGTGGAAGAGGTGCAGTCTATCAATGTAGAATCACAGATGCCATTATTCTGTGGAAACTCCTGTCATCATTCATAAAGAAGGAAGATTCTGTGTGGTAGTACTGAGAATTAATAATATATATATGTGTTAGAAGTGATCTCTGAAGCTACCAGGTGTATCCTTACGTAATGCCTTAAATTCTGCATTTCAGAGAAAATTGAAACAGACCAATAATAGGACTTGCATTTCCTTTCTATGAACACCCACAAATTAGTTGAGATAAAAGTTCACTAGGATGAACCACAGGAGTACACATCTCTCAAGTTGTTTTTACAGGTTATTTACAGACCCGGGATTAATTGCAGTGTTGATTTTCTCCCTCTTCTTCTTTTAATGCTGTCTATACAGTGCAGAGACGGGGAAAGCATCTTTAGTTCAGTTAAAGCTTAGCATCCAAGTAGAATTTGTTGTTTATTAGAAAATCATCATCAGTGTTTTTCCAGTGAATTAGTTTACAGCAGGCCTTAGGAATGTGCAGATACATGGAAGCAAAATTCACATGTGCTTTGTTGTGATCAACAGAGGCATCATCAGCCTCTCTTTTGCAAAAACATTCCAAAATCTGTAACAGCAGAGTAAATGGCAGAGATAATAACTGCTTTTTGTGTTGCTTTTTTTCCTTGTTTTAACTCTTGCAGTGCATGGATCTGTGTTGCAAGTATGTTATTATACTAAAACTCTTGTAAAAATTTCTGATCTAGGTTGGGCTCAAAGCAGAGTGCTGCATAAAAGCTTTTTATTCTCTTCTCCACTCCTGGACTTTTCCCTGCAACTCCCTTTTATTTTGTTTTCTAGGCTTCATACAGCAGTATATATAGTATTTTCCATCTGGAGTGGGCCATGCGATACTTGGCCTTGACCTACTCTGCTCAAATGCCTAGATAATATGATACGAAAATGTTGTTAGGGGTTGCCTGGGAAGCTACTCCATGACCTTTTTCTGTCTTATTTCCAACTATGCTACGTATACACCAAATTATTACATAACTGTTTTCAAGTAAATGCACTATAATGGTTCTAATACAATCATTGGATAATGATGGTAAATTATCAACAAGGTTTTAGTTTATAAAGAAAATATGCATGGTTTTATGCTTACACTCCATCTTTGCATTCCTTTTGGCTGCAATACTGACAGATTAAAGGCCTGGAGGCCTCCTGAAATGTGTTTTGTCTCATATTGATACAAATGAATACCTAACTAACCTTGTGATCAGGAGCTGAACTGCTGTTCTATCAATAGCAGTGCTCTTGATCCCACTGCTAGATAGAGACTGAGGGGTAGCTTCTCATCACCAGTGTTGTGGACTTGTGTCAGAGGGAGCATATGTTGCAGGCAGAACTCCAGCTGAACCTCTCTGCCAGAGAGGTTATCAGGGTCTGCTTCTGGAGTAGTCCATAAATAGTATTTTCATCTGTTTTTTTTCTGCTCTTCTCCATGCTCAGTCAAAATCATGACATACTCTATTGTAGGTGCATGTGATTCTCTCACATGCTGTTTTTCCAAGGTTGACATTTCACACAGAGAGGAGAAACATAGGGACAAAATTTGTTAGCTGCTCTTCTATGCCTTCCTTGATTAGGCTCTGCTGCTGAGACTTTTCACCAGCCAGTCAGGCTTTCAATGTCTTCTGTAATGAGCCTTTGAGATTGGCCTGAAAAAGTACTTATACGCATCTTGGAAATTCTTGTAGCACAAAAAGGAGATGCCAGCCCTTAGCTGGGAATGAGTCAGCACAGTTCCTTTGGTTCAGGTGGACTTTGGTTGTTTGATGCCATCTGAAGAGATTATTTGGCATTTTCTTCCCAAAGAAGTTGCTCTCTCTGTACTTATTTTTCATGACAAATAATGGGCAAGTGCCACAGACAAATAGACTGAGGGTGAAAAACAGTTATGGGGCTGAATTGTATGACGAGGGAGTGTGGCATACCACTGGTACCTGAAGTAGAGGCTCTAAGGGTACCTCTTCTAAGGCAGTGCTCCGGGCTGGGACAGAGTGGGTGGAGAGCAG
>NW_008665889.1:0-2281 GCF_000695815.1 Acanthisitta chloris
GCACGCGGACGCGTGCCCGTCCGTCCGTCCGCGTGTCCGTCCGTGCGCCCCCCGTGTCCGTCCGGGTAATCTGTCCGGGCAGCTCCAGCGCACCCCTCACTTTTTGTTCCGGAAGATGTATAGGAATATCAGCGTGGCCTGTTCTGGAGTTGCCTCAGGTGGAAGGTGAGAGGGTGAGGAGGTGATGAGGTAAATGTCTCGGTGCTGCTCGATCTGCAGAGAAAAAAAACCGTCGTGGTTGAAATGCAAACACGGTAAGAAATTCCACCCCTTTTCGAGGGCTCGCTGGGCCGTGAATGGTGAGAGAGGGTGATGGTCACTGATTTTTTTTTTTTTTTGCTCCATGGGATGCTGAGGAATGTCGCTCAGGGAAGGGTCCCCAGGATTTCCCTACCTTAAAAAGCACTATTAATCGTAAAATTAATAGTAGGGTTGTGTTCATCCAAAAATCGGGATGCAACACTGGATCAATAGGGTTTATGCCCCACCGGGTGTTTTCCTCAGCACAATATATTCCCAGGCTCTTAAAGGGAAGAGAAATTCTTAAAGGAAAACTCTTTGCCAAACCTGTATTATATTTTCTTTTCCTACATAAAATTAATCATAAAAACTCTGAATGTCCTGGTTACAAAGATATACTCAGCCCTGCATTTTTAGCTTCAGGTTTGTCCAGACTCTGTGTTATGTTTAGCAGCCTGTTTAATGCTGTGGTGACTAATTAGAGTGCAGAACAATTGGTTTGCAGCATCAAGTGCAGTCACAGCACCGTTACATCAAAGATCATTTCCTGCAGGGGGACTGTACACGCCAAGACAGAACTGCAGACCTGCCCTCACCCCACTCCTTCCATGTCCTGAGAGCTTTCTATGCAGCCTTGACTTGGCAGAAGGAAGCAATTTGCAGTGAAATGAAAAAAAAAAGAAACCCAGAATGGACCACGTCTCCAGCACTGTCCCCTCCAGGGCTGTCCCCACACACTGTGCAGCATTGTCCAGCCTTTCCAGCACTACCACAGTCCTTCATGCCAACACTGGATCCCAACAGAAACAAGAGCGAGGAGACTTTTCTCCAAGACATTTTCATGCTTTACACCACAAGCTAATAGCCTTTTCAGCCTGAATTAACCTTTCCAATTTCCTTGAAATCTTTCTAATTTCCTCCAGAAAATGAAGGGGAAAATACCCATAACAGCCAACGTGGTTTCATTAGAACCCAGGCTGGAAGTACTGTGGTTCCTGATTGGAAAGACTTCCCAAAAACTCCAGCCACAGCAGAAGAGCTGGGTGAAAGGGGAGGAAGGCAGGCACAAGGTTTTTAGGTCAAGGCAGCTGCACAATCTCTGCTGCAAACCTGCCTTGGGGATGGGGTCTGTGCCGAGGCAGTGGCACTGGAGCCCACCATCACCTCCCACCCCAGGAGCCTCTGGTGCTTGCCACCTTTAGAAAATACAAGGAAAAAGCAAAAGACAGTCCTACAAGATGAAACACTAGTCGGGTCTGCTCTCAGCAAGGCAATCCTTGCCTGACCTTGGACGGTACTGAGCCTGCGACGCGTGGCTGCTGTCCCGCTCGGGATGAGCCAGATCTCCTTCATTAACAGCAATGGGCTCCAAATACCTTCATGTACTTATTATTACCTGTCTTTAATGGTAATGAAATGGTAGTAGAGTATTGCAAACACCTGAAGGGTGTCTAATGGAGGAGAGGACTGAAAGGAAACCACTCCCCTCCCTTTGCTGGGGGATTTAAAGGTATTGGGCTCCTTTGCTGGAGTGAGGACAGGCTTGGTACCTGCCACAGGCAATTTTTGGCTACTGCATGGGCCACCCAGTTTGCACCCACAGGCCATAGCTACCAGCATCCCCCAACTGAATTCAGTTTTCCAAGAGCACCACGCTGAGCACGGCATTCAGTCTGTGCTGTGCCTTGGAGCTGCACAGGGTGGATGTTGGAGGAGAGACCCCGTGTGCCTCCCCAGCCCCTCGCAGTGCTGCAGGGATGCAGCGAGCCCAAGCATCCCCGAGGAGCACAGGAGGGTCCTGCACGCCCCGCGCCGGCGCGGGGGCTGCGCGAGCCCTGCCTGCCCGCGGTGTTTATTTCATGTCTCGCAGCGTTAAATCATAGCAGACATGCAATTCGGGGAGCGTGAGGCTCCGTAATGGGCGGCCTCAGGCGCGTGATGGGGCCGGGGCCAGTGCTGCCAGGGCTCCTCGCTGATGCTTGATTGCTTTTGACGCTCCAAACGCGCTCTGAAAGGCGAGTCCTGGCAGCCAGAGGAGGGC